>NC_072737.1:15308597-15608597 GCF_026930045.1 Uloborus diversus | reverse complement strand
CTTGACGCCTGATCAATGGAGGGCTTTTCTCTTTACGGATGAGTCTAGATTTAGTTTAGGGAGCGATAATAGGCGTTATTTTATATGGAGATAGCGTGGAACCTGTTATCTTGCGTCAAACATCCGCGAAAGAGCTTGATCCGAAGGAGGCAGTGTCTGTGTTTGGGATGGCATCTCTTTAGGTGGACGCACAGACCTCCATGTCTTTCCAAGGGGAACTGTGAATCCTCAGGTTTGTAGAGATGACATCCTTGATGGTTATGTGCGTGCATATGCCGGGGCAATAGGTGATGCTTTCCTGTTACAGGACGATATCGCAAGTCCACACTGAGTTCACATCGTAGTTGGTTATCTTCAACAGGCTACAATTCTCCGCATGGAGTGGCCAGCTCGATCCCCGGACTTGAAGCCTATCGAGCACGTTTGGAATGCTTAAGGGAGACGTCTAGCTGCTCTCAACCCACTCCCTCAGACCCTTGCCGCACTTGATACTGCTTTAATAGAAGAAGACATAAGAGCAATGACTCCCGCTTCCTGTGGAACTAGTAGATCGCATAATTGGTAGCATCACACATCGCTGTTTGTGCTGTATTGCTTCTAGAGGGGAACATATTCCATATTTGAGGCACTTTTTGTATAGCAAACTGACACTTTCGGTTTGTTCATTTTAGGGATGTGTTAATTTCTGTACTGCCATAATTGTCTGATGATTTCTTTTTATCTTATTTTATATCTTAGTAAGTGTTGCATATTGTGGGTAAGTTTCATAAAATTCTACATGTAATTTTTTGAGTAATCGTCATTTTTGTTATTTTTCTTTAGTGCATATGTAATATTTTTAATTTTTAACCTTTAGAATGTTTGACAATTCGATTTTTTTTAACGACAGACACATTTTTACGTCACACTGAGTTTCAAAAAGATATGAACACCTAGCAATTTTGTGATACCAAGACAAACATTAACAAATAATTTTTAGAAGTTGCTAATTTGGGTTAAAGTACGACGATTTCACGTTATACACCACGATACAATGTATTTACAACTTTAAATGAAAAGAAAATATTAATCTCTACCTAAAGCGTTGTTGAAACGCGTAAAACTCGAGAACTACCGGGTCGATTTGATTGAAATTTTCACAGCTTGTTTCTATCAGCCCGGAAAAGGTTTGCAGATCGGTTCGAACCAGTTTTGAATGGAAGTTCTTTTTTTTTATTTTAATTTAAAACTCAATATTTACATAAATTCCCGAATATGCGGGTGAAAAATTACTCGCACATATTGATGTTATATATCGTTGGAAAGGGCAGATTTTTCTGAGTTCTAATCAATTTGCTCCAATTCTCTAACTTAATTATGGTGGGAATTATTCGCATTTTTACTTCGAATTTTTCAAGGCTTTGCTTGATTTCAGGCCCTACTTTCTTCATTAAAATCATCAATAAAAAGTGTACGAATTGCCCCACAAGTTCATTGCCGGTGTTGATACCACTGGAAAGAGCAACTTTTTTTAAAAAAACCGCAGATCCAACTCGACCTAAAGTCGAAGATCCAAACTTCTATCTCAATACGAGCGTTTAAACCTGGATTTAGAAAACCTTTACTCCATTCAAGTTATCAACGTTTTATTTTGTGTTATGGTTGCGTCTTTAAGCTTCTTCGTTCGTGTCTTCTTTCTCATTTTAAATTCTGAGCAATTCCATGTGTAACGGAATGACATTTTTGAAGAAAAAAAAGCAAACAAAAGTTTAAGTGACTAGAGTGAAATCCTTGGAGACAGTGCAGTTGATGTCTTTCACTTAATGTTTTGGTTACATTTAGTGATTGCAATACAGGTATACCGAATACCGGTATTTCGTGCTATTTGCAACATCGTAATACCGGTATTAGCTGAGGTAAAGTACCGGTGTTTTTGGTATTAGCTGAAAAGGATAAAATGTTTTTAATTTATGAATTTTCAGTTTAACTCATTTGAGTTCTGCTGTTATTTTGATCGAACATTTCTCTTTTGTTGACACAGTACCAAAATCCATCCATTGATCCAGATTTGGCTTCAAAAGCCCAAAATTGTAGAATATCCATTAATAAAAGTAGCGAAATGATTACTAAATGATGTTTTCATCACTGAATGGTGTGATGAATTGCATTTTCTTGCGTTTGTATACACCATGCTTTCATTTTTTCCATTTCATTGATCACTCACTAGCACTTCTGTTAAAGTTAATTGCATGTGTAATTATACCAATGTATTTGAGCTGTGCTATGAGTAATGTATTCCAACCATCAACTGCAGCAATACTTTATGATATATTTTTTAAAATATTTCTCTCAACTGCGCCAAATTTTGAGAAAAAACTCTTCTTTTTAGTATAATAAATGGTAATTTGTTTCCACTGAAATTGGTGTTGTGTCCTGTTTCGCTATTTAGCTGTATGCTTGGCGAGATAATATTTAGCAGTTTTATAGTGCCTTGAAAATTTGCATAAAGGAAAAGAAACATAACTAGAAAATATTTTCAGATAGTAACATGACCGTTAAGAATTTTGAAAAGAAAACGAAAACAAATGATTAAAAAAAGATCAAATTTAACTAAAGTCATCGTAAATTTAAAATCATAGGGTTAATGAAAAGCAAGCTCAAACCGATTTTTATCAAGAGATGATTGTTAAGATGCTTGAAGATGATGTTAATATTGAAAATGAATTCTCTCTCAAAGAAAAATTACAAATTAAAAAAAAGTATTGCGCACATTATAAGAGAACGAACAATACAAAAAAATAATAATAAAAAAAAAATCCAAAACCAGCCAGCAAGAGACCGAATTCTTTGCAGATGAAGGACTTCGAGGCAATTAGAGGAGGTGTATCGAACATTATTGGCAGTTCCAGCTACCTGCGTGAATTCAGAAAGAGTATTTTCACCTGCAGGAAAGTTGAGTACTAAAATGAGTTCCAGAGTTGGAGCCAATTCAATAGATGCATCACGTTTTTTTACTACTAATGATTTTTTATTATGATATTTGTTCCTTCATTTTATATTTGTTCAAAATATGTTTTCATAAATAATACAATTTTTGTACAAAACTATGAAATGTAGAAATGAAGCAATATGTTTTTAATCATTAAAAAAAAAATTCAAATACCGGTATCACGTTTTAAAAATACCGAAAACCGGTATTGGATTTTTGGTCCGGTATTGCAATCCCTAGTTACATTCATGAAATTCTGGCAAGAACAAGCTCATTTCCCGAAATATGTTTGTTTGGATTCCAATCTCATAATCCACATTTTCATTAGTAATTCAAATTCTAATATTAAATTACGGTAATATTGAAGGAAATGGTGCTTTGAACGAAGAAGGATGTTTTGAAATGTATTGTTGTGTATGTGTAAATTTAAAATATATATATATATATATATATATATATATATATATATATATATCGTTGGGAAACATATGTTTAATTATTTTCGTTTTTATTTAACCATTCTATGTTTTTATTTAACCAGCTAACCATTTCTTTCCTAGCCCCCACCCCCGTATCATTGTTTTTTTTTTTTTTTATATAATTCCAATTTTTTTTTTTTTTTTGGAAGGGGAAGTAACTGCCAAATCTTCAGTTTTTCCGAGGTAGGGCAAAGAATCCATAAAAACTAAGATAAAGGGTAAGATAAACTAATGCTGAGAAATTCTTTATGTGCAGCTTATTACTTTGAAGCAAAATGGATGCTAAAAGTTAAAAGTATCTTTGGTTATGTCAGAAGAAGGACGAAGCTAATCTAACGAGAAAAGACATTGGAGCATCATTATAAAAAAATTGAAAATGCAGTTGTAGTAATTAAAAGCATTTTAAAAATACGATGAGGTTGTTTTCCTTCAGTCAAAAGTAGTATTTTTTGTCACTGAAATTGATGGAATAAGCAAAAAAAAAAATAATAATAACATGGACCCAGAAAATACTTTCATTTTCCCAACAGTTATTTTTTAATTAATTTTTTAAAATGTCCGATTTTTCAAACAAGGCGTGGTCTTGATGACGTCACAAATGATGCTCTTTGGCGTATTTTTCTACCACGTTCCCATGTTATGATAATCAAGAAGCGAATTAAAATTGCGCTCTACGCTTGCTATCAACCATATCGTTGCCAATGCACGTGAGTAAAGATGCGAATTAAATATTTTGCTCTGTGAATGGCATTTCATCATTTGTGATTTCATCGGACATGAAAGCGCATCGATTTAAGTAATTTTTTAAAAATAGTAAACTTATACAAATTATTTAAAAAATGGTCAGATCCTATGTTTTTAAGCATGCTCTTTCAGAAAAAAATACTTTTAAAATTTTTGAAACAACCCCATTGTTTTATTATTGCTGTATGTAAATTGTCCAAATCGTCCGACAGAATTTGCAGATTAAGGATTTTTTTTGAAAGTTTGCAGTGATCTCTCGTGACCTCCTATCCTATTGGAGCGAGCGCATTTGGTAGAGGGACAACGGTGGGAGATACCCGAAAATTTCCAAAATTGAAGTTGAAAAAGTACTTTTTTAGGCACATTTTCGGGGAATTAGGAGAAAGGGAAGATGTGTATGGAGGAGGGAACTGCCTGGAAGAAATTTTCGGAATTGAAGCAAAATATTGTAGTTTTTGGAATAGATAGAGAACAGGGGAGGTTTGTGTTCCCTCTGGAACTTCTTTCAAAATTGATGTTAATTTTATTCTGTCTTTGATGACATTAGGGGATCGAAGCTATTCCTGAAACTAAAGTTCTAAATTCGAAATATTTGGTGGATTTTAAGGGATTTGGGAAGAATCAAGGGATATCTTCCGAAATATTTCGACACTGAAGCACAACTCAGGACATGCTTGGTAATGATTGAAGAAAGGGAAAGGAGGGGAGGTCCCTCCTGATTTTTTTTTTTTTTTTTTCAAAACTGGAGTCAATTTTAGGTTATCTTTAGAAAGAAGAATTCAGGGATCCTCCCTGAAAAGTTTTCGAAATTAAAAAACGCAATTTCAGGTTATCTTTGAAGACTTTAAGAGGTAGGGAGCGGTTACGGAGCTCTCTTTTTCCACAGTTGAAATCTTAAAGGCGTAATTTTAGACTATCTTCGGTAGTAACGTTAGGGAAGGGGTAACGGTTCGGGGACCATCCTCCAGAAATGTTTTGAAATTGAAGTATTAAAAACGCCCAAATAAATGCAATTTTAGGACATCAATTTTCCATAATTACTCCAATCCAATAATTAACACTTATTACATTCCTTGCGGGGGGGAGGTTGGAGAGCGTAGCATTTTGAATACCCTCATTTTCAGAATGACTAGAAAAAAGAAGGGGGAAAGAAAGAGAAGGGGACGTAATTTGATAACCAAATAATCAGCAGCTGTTAAAAATTTCTTTAAAAAGGAGTAAGATTTTTTTTCTATCATTTCTTCTTCTCGGCGCTTTGCGCAAAATAGATATAGTAGATGGTATGGAATGAATTCCTTCTACGAATTTTCCAGCATTAAAAATTTTTTTCTCAGATTTTAGGAGGGACCAGGGCCCCCCTTGGCCCCTCTCTCCCTTATATACGCCTTTTTAGGAACAAAAGAAAAGGCTCTTACTTTTCTAAAGTTTTTAATGTTTATCATATCAATGCCACTCTCTGAAGCAAGCAGTATGCGAAACTTGGGGTTCTGTGATTGATGTTGTTGGAAAACAGAGGTTAAGAGCAAAAGTAACAACGATAAAATTAAAACTTTTTAAAAACCCCAGCTGAACCGCAACTGTAAATTCAAGAGGGAAAATTGAAAATAATTTTAAAAGCCTTATATTAGTCAAAATCAATGTCAAGTATTTTATTTTCTATAAAACAGAAAATGGCAACGGATAAAATTTTTAAATCATTGCGTTTTATTTCCTTGTCAGCCAACAATGAATTCGGTTATCCATCGCGTGAATAAAGGCTTAGCCGTTATTAAAATCTGCTTTAAAAAACCTTATAATTCAAATTCTATGAAACAAGGAAGTTCCAAACGCATTCTATCAGACGCGGAAAAAAATTCTCTTTATTTTGGTATTACATTTTTAAAATTTTAACTATGTTTTCACTGCAAAAATCGCGAAAAACCTTTCCGAGGTTTTTAATTAATATCTTCATTATTTAATGTGATCCAAAGATGCAACCTAGCTAAGAACACTCTCGATCAACTCTCCTTTCGAGCATTTTTTTTTATTTTTAAAAGTCGGTCCATTTGTTTAGGCGCTAGACTGCCACAGACAGACAGACAGACAGACAGACAGATACACAGACACGTCAAACTTATAACCCCCTTCCTTTGTGTGTCGGGGGTTAAAAAGAAGGGACTGATAAAGAGGTGGGCACAAATGATTTGAGGGTTTTTGTGCACACCTGCATGGAACCCCGTCTGGATTTAAAGGTACCAGAAATTTTTTTAAAGCAGTTTTGCGGTCAATGTATGGCATCACTTAACCTTCACATTTTAGAAAACCCACAATAAGTGAGCTAATGAAGCGATTTGTTGTGTTTGCAGCTAGCCATGTTTCAAATAAAATTATTTAAAAAAGACTCGTTTGAATCTTCATTGAAACTGCGAGCCAGGGCTGTATACAGGGTGGGGACCGTCGAGATAAATCCTGCATCAAAATTTTAACCTTTCTCTAAAAAATATAGAAACAAAGACTATCTCATCAAAATTCTTCCCTCTACTCCTCCTGTACTTGACCTTGTTATACAAATCTTCTTTCCAGTCAGACCCTTTCTCCTTCTCACCCCCTCCACACCTGCATATACATTAAAAAAAAAATCAAAACGTCCTAACTTTTTTACACCTTGGTTCTTTCCCAGAATGTTAATGACTTTTATTAAAAAATAATATTTTAAAAACATTCTTTGTTATATATACTTCAACAATACTCAAGAGATTTACATGATCAAAACTACCATTTTTAATCTAATCATACTTTTGAATAAATGCGTAATTTTGTAGATCATCCTTTAAGGGCGTAATTTTTTTTTTTTTTTTTTTTTTTTTTCAGGCGGCAATTGTAGATTACTTTTTAATTGTGACTATTTTCACTAACTTGCTCGAAAGTTTTTCTAAAAGCCTCTGTTGCCTGCATTTGTGATTGTAGACATGTAATAAACACTGTATCATGCATTATGGACCGTATAAGTGCAGGCAGTTCTCTTATTTTGTCGAGTTTAAATATATTATGAAATTTTTGAAGTAGTTAATTAAAATAATTATTAGAAACAAATTTTTTAACTACATTTCAGTTTAATTTTTGCAAACAACATGATAAACATTATTTTTAAACACTATTTTTTCCCATTACATCAATCTGGAACAATTTTTGCCTCCAACCATGTCCATGTCCCTCCCCGAAAAAATATCTTGGCTACGGCCTTGCTGCGAGCTAATTTTGTAGACAAATTTGAAGTTCTAAAAACTTGTCGCAGACAGCTACAAAGATTTCTGCCACTGGTCCGCATTCCCCCTAGCTGGTACATCTGTATCAACCTTGCAATTTCAGCAAGACATTAAACCTTACCAGAGGAGAACAACTACATAAGATTATCAAAAATAAAAATATGAACAAATAAAAAGCATTAAACAACAGTATTATATTTTGTAGTAAGTGACCGCCCTAAAGCCAGGGCTAAGGCAGAAATACTTAAAATACACCGCCAGCTCAGCGGATTGAGCTGGCAGTGTAAAGTATTTCTACCTTAGTCCTGGCTTTAGGGCGGTCACTTACTACAAAATACCTTAGCTTTGCCATCAAACTTTGAGTTGAACCGCACCATTGCTGCGGTCGCTCATCTGGTTTTGCTAATTCTGCATTAGCTACCAGTTTGTTTGGCTCTCTTGGCTCCCTTAAGAGATTTTTCGCCTCCAGCTCACGTGATTCCTATTCCGGGCTGATGAGTGCTAAAAAGCACGAAACTGCAGTCCTCGGATGGAATAACTGAGCTGGCGGTGCATTTTAAGTAACGGTATTATACCTTTTTTACATATGAGGCAGTGAGAAGCAAAGGGATGTAAGTGGACATTTTCAAGTTTTGAGTAAAACACGTTTAAAGATAACATCCTAGGTAGGCTTTCCATGAAATTTTTTTCTAAATAATGTTGTACAGTAGCACCTACCAGGGCTACCAGTACCATCTCTTGTCCCAAGACAGAGGAGGGGTTCACCTACCATATGTAATGGTTATCTCTAAATTTTTAATTTTGCCTCTTACATCCCTTTGCTTCTCACTGCCTCAATTATGAAAACAATTATTCTAAAATTAGTTATCTGCTTGCAAAATATGCATGAAATTTGCCTTAGGCCTTACTTAGGGCGGTAACTTACAGCAAAATACTGATTTGGCTGTTTTCCATTTGTACAGACAAAATTACAATCTGCGAACGAATATCAAAATAAAGACTTTACCTGCAAACTTCATAGTACGAAGACATTGCGAAGCTCAATGTTAAGGCGGTATCAGCTTTTCTTTGGGGTCAAGAAAGCATTTGCACCGGAAAAACACAAAAAAGTATAAGTTTCATGACTTGAATTCAGTGTTTGAATCTCGCCAGGGAAATTCGAAATATTTACACTGTACTATATTACATTCCTTTGCGCAAAGCGTGAAAAGAGTAAGAGATACAGATTGTAGGTCTCTCCTTTTTGATAAAACTTCAAGAAAAGAGATGTAGCTATCATAAATTTAAAAAAAAAAATGCAAATCAATACAAAATTACACAAAATTGAATGAAGTGCTTCAAACTTAAAAACAAAATGAAATTAAAACTAGTCACTGCCAAAGTATTTGTAACTTGAATTTGTAGAGAAGAAACTTTCCTCGTCATTTTTTCACGATTCATTTTCCGAGTCGACTGAATGTAATGTAATGTAATAAAGCGCGATGTGTAATCATAAACAACAAAGTAAGTCGAAAACTTAAGAATTAAGGAGTTTTAAAGTATTTAAAGTTCAAATCTTTGAACTGATGTGTTTTGGAAAAATAATTATGCTATGAATTTATTTTTCTTTCGAAAATGAAACCGTTAAATTGGGAAAAAAACTGATTTGTTCCACAAATGTCCGTGTCAGCGAACTACTTTTAGGATAAATCTGTTACCAGTGGCGTAATCCTGGGGGAAATAAAGTGGAGTGACGCTTACAGATATATGAGCAAAAGTCTATAATATTGAAAAAGGGTTGGGGGGTACTTTTATTTTTTTCAAAGTTTGATTGTTCTCTATTCCAGAGTTATGTTCACGCTACCTCAGCCCCCCTAGGCAGACTTGAAAGGATAAACAGGAAATAACTTGCTCTTATGACGTCCCAAGATGTTGTAAGTTACTTATCAAGCTTGTCATTTTTAAATGTTCTGGCGGGAAGGCAAAAGGTTGGTATATCCAAAATGTAAATTAGACCCAAAAAATAGAAAAAAACCATGCCAATACATTAATTTCCCAATGAGGGTGAGGGAGTTGAAACCTGATCTCTTTTCATAAAAAGCCTTACTACCATGTTAAGCTCACCATGAAGGAAATCACTGAATAAAAAGTTATAAAAAGAATGGTATAACAAAGCAGTTGCAATGAATTAATACGTTGCGCGTATTTTGCTACATTAAAAATTTTTACTAATAACTGCTCAGAGCTCACTCAGATCACAGTAAAGCACCATTTATATACTTTCGATTGCATTTTTATCCTTTACCTATATGTTTGTCGTGAACTGCTGCTCCTACGCTCGCCCAAGGTCGCCTCTCACTCCCCTCTTGACCCCTGACCAGGGTTGGCTTTCTGCCGGCAGAAACTAGTTTTTGCTGTGCCAGTGGCAGAAACTGGTTATAACCAGTAAAAACCGGCAGAAACTGGCAAAAACTTAAAAATGTTTTTAATAACTCAAGTAATTGGTAAATGATATTTGTTTGAGTAAACTAAAAAATTAAACATCATTTCATCATTAAAAAAAATAAAATCCCATGCTAGTGCCCTTGATTTAGTTCAGAAAGGGAACTTTCCCTTTGCAGAGGCCCTTTGAGAGTATTTGGATTAATTTAACAAAGGATAATAAATCATACAGAGGTGCTTAGGAAAGAGGAGTGACATACAGAATTAAACAGGCATTACTGATTGTAATTTGCTTACTTATATGCTTCCTCTAAATTGTTTGTGATTGACATTATCATGTCATGTTCTTCGAGAAGAAAGTGCCAGAATTTTACTTGCGTAAATTTTGTACCTAGTGTCACAGCTTTGCAAAACAAAATTGGCCCCTTTTCTCAAAACTTATTTTTCCAGTCAAATTTTTACCACAACCCCAGTTACTACATGGTGGACCTGTTATACAATAGATGAAAGTTTCACGAAGATTGTTTGCTTCTGTTTCAAGATTATTCTAAAATTTCTCATTTGTGCGTAGTAAATTGAGAACGTGTTTAGATTTTTGAAACCACCTTTTCTAAGAGGCAATTGCAGGGTCCAAACAATGTAACATTTGATTTTGAATTGTGATAATTTTGTAATAAAATTACAGTACTTTGGTTAGCAATTAATTATTTTTTCCATGCATTTTCAGTTATATATCAAAAATTTTTTATTTTGTGAGTTTTTGCCAGTTTCGGCCGCAAAGTGGCAGAAAGTGGTTTTTGCCATGCCGGTTTTAACCAGTTTCTACCAGTGGTTTTAACCGCCTCGGCAGAAACCTGCCAACTCTGCCCCTGACCCCTGACCGGATGTGAGGGTTCTTTCGAGTGAGGTTGGTGGGAATCAGGTGGCTGGACGAAAGGGAGAGAGATGCGGAGAACAGGATGAGAGAAGGAATGATGCAATAGAGCTCCGTAGATGTCTTATCTCCCGTTGACTTTCTTGGACATTTTCGAACAATCATAATATACCAAATGTACATATTTATATTGAATTGTGATGTATCCCCTTTTGCTACTTAAATAAAAACTTGGGACTAAAGTGCTGATTTTTACTTACATATCGGAGCGGCAAACCATTCCAAAAAAATATGGAAACTTACCCAACGCGGTACTCCAAATATGAAAGAGCGATCTGTGACAATGTTTTTTAAATTGGTCCCTGCAAAGTCCAATATATATTAACGTGTATCTAAAATATGTTTTCATTTATACGCTTTTTCATACAGACCCTTCAAAAACGGTGCTTCACTATACTTTCCATTTTGCTTTTTTTTTTTTTTTAAGTATTTTAGTTTATACTGAATTAGGGTCAAGCAAAATTCCATTTTTTTCTTTTTTTAAGTTATTTTTGAACAAAAACTGGGAACACTTCTAAAAAAATAACATATTTTAGCGCTGCAAAATATTTTTATTGCTTTTTTACATCTTGTAATTTTCTTTGCACTGATCTTAGAACTAATTTTTTATGTTTTCAGATTTCTTCCACTACTGAGCTGAAGTCAGTGTTCCCTTGAAGTATGAAGAAATAAAAGAAATGTTAATAATAAAGAAGAATTGAGGATCTTGGCTTTGGAGCAGTTAGCTTACAAAACGCATTGAAACAAGGAATATGGATGAAAAAATGTAATTATTTTATTCTGATCTTTTAATTGTTTACTATGGTACCTCACAATGGTACTTGCGATTTGAACAATCTGTTCCTTAACGAGTTTTGTCTTGCAATTTCGGAGTTCCATGTCCTACACACATGCGCATACATACACAACTTCACACACACGCACGCACTAACACACACACACAAACACATACACAGACACACACCTACACATGCACGCACTCATACAAACAACTACCCACACATTCATGCCTGCACACAGACACAAACACATATGCCTACACACACATACACATGCCCCCTTCCCCACATACACACACATTCATACACACAACTACTCGCACACTTATGCCTTCACACAGACACAAACACACATGCCTACACACAACACACATACCCCTACACACAATACACATACCCCCACACACAAACACACACACCTACATACACACACTCGTGATTGCAAAAAACATAATTTTAATTCAAGATGTCAAAATTCAAATTAATTTTTTTCTCTTTTCTTTCCCCTGGTGAAAAATTTTTATTCATTTTTCTTAACTTTTCCATCATCAAATGTAACTAATCAAAACTAAAATAGCTTTACAAAAAATATACTATATTTTCTAATCCTTTATCTTTTATCTTGTGTGAGATAAAAATATTTCTCAATAATAATGCATTTAAGAAATTATTCATACACTCCCAGATGAGATGGTTTTATAAAGTAGATTAAGAAGTTATGTCACGAGCAGGGTTGGTAAAAAACTTGTTTTTTATTTTAAAAAACTCCAAAAAACCTGTTCTTTTATGTTATTTATTTACGAGAGGCCCGACCCAACCAAGTTCGGGTTTAAAAAACTATATATCTTAAATAAATATTATTTAGGTACTTTTTAGTTTGAAAATTAATAGCAAGCAACATTTTTTGTTTTGTTTTTATGAGGTTTAAAACAAATTGATTTACCTCATTTCCTGATCAAGAGAGACTAATATATGAATCTCACTGAACAATACAATCTTTCCGTATGTGACGTTGCACTACCTATCGTATAGTTGTACGTTCGATGCTGGTGATGGCGTAAGAGATTATGTTAGATATTGTAACCACTTAAATTGGAAAAAGGAATATACAGGGACGACACCGTGAAGATGCAAGGATTACGAGCCAACTGATCTGCTGCTGATGCTGTAAGAACAATACTCAAAATCATATTATTAAAAAGTGAGTTTAATTGGGGTTGAATTCCATTGAATAGATTAGACAAATTAAAGTTGCCCAATAGAACTATTGGGATATTGCCTTTAATTTTAAAAGCATGAAGAGAACAGTGTTGCCAGATGGTCACACACACACAAATCCAGATTTCCCCACTTCCCTTCCAACTTTTCCCCAAAAGCGATATTTTCCATCAAAATTCTCCAAGTTTAAAAATTATTTTTCACTAATATTTTCATAAAATGAATCAACTTCCTATGATATTTTTGTCTCATGAAAAATAAATTTTCCCCAAATAACCAATTTTTTTTAATAAAATTCCCCAACCTTTCCCCCCCCCCCCCCCATTTTCTTTTTTTTTTGTATTCATAAATACAAGCACATGACCGAGAGATAAGAAATAGACGAATATTTTTTATGCTCTCATTTACTGCGCTAGTTCTGTATGTACATTTAAGCTATGAACTTGATTGAGCAAAGCTAAACCAACACTGCTTGATACAAATGATGTAACTACCAGATGTATTGACGCAAATTTAAATACAAGAAAAATTCTTTTTTCCTGGTTTTTTTCCCCCTCAAGTTTTTCCAAAGAAAAAAAAATTCCCCTCAAAACCCATTTCCCCAAAATTTCCTCAGAGAGCACAAGATTTCCCCAAAATGGGGAAATTTCCCCAATCTGGTAACTCGGAAAGGGAAGTCCCGAGGAGAACCTATTAAAAAAATTCTCAAAATTGCCCGTTTTTTTAATATTAAACATACGGAGTCTTTCTGGAGGAGGTATTCAAAGCAGTTTAAATGTGGGATGGTTAGTTTTTCCACCTGTAGCTAAAGTCCCGGCAGTTCCGTAAAAAAACACACCTAAAAGCATGTTGATTGATTTTTGGATAGTGATGAATTTATTATTTTTTCCCAGTTCCACCAGTTATGCTGATGAACATTAATTTACGTTTCAGGTTTTTATGTAGCAATCATGTTGCAATAGTTTTTTTTTTATTGATTCTCTGCGGCAGTGGCAAGCAAAAGTCCCCCTACTGAGTGTCTGCTTCATTCACAAATTTGCCTTTAATTTTTATACTGCTTGACATTGAACGACAGTCATAGCTTTTCTGCTGACGCTCTCCTTGCAATATGACGTCACAGAGATCTTTTATAAACGTTTGACATAAAGCAATATGGTCTAAAAGTTGACATAAACATTAAAATAGTTTAAAACAATTCTCTGAGTCTAGGAGCAGAGTGAGAAATTTATATGTATTGACTAAGGTTAGTTTCCAAGGTTTATCATCGTCTATAAGACTGAGTTCTTTATATGCTTGATAGGTTGTCAGAACTATTAAACAACTTTGGAAATATGTAGGACCACGAAAATGTTCCAAATGAATTCTTATGTGAAAAAATTCAGATTAACTATTAGGATGAATTGTGTATATTCTACTAATAGGTGAGTCTTAATCTCGGATGCCTTTCAAACTCCTGTATGCATTTTCTTTGAAAAACTTGCTTTTTTCATATGCCTCTATTTTTTCTTCGGCAATTTCTTTGTGATAGGATACAGTAGAAGACCGTTATAACGCACACCTTGGGACCAGAGCTTTTGCGTTATACAGGTTTTTGCGTTATATAGATCATTTCACAAATTTTAAAACTAATATTCAGAATGTATCTATATATTAGCACTTCAGAGTGAGTTTTATCTGCAATGAGTATTAAAGCACCAATATTACAATTAGTTGTTCACAAATAAATATGTTTCACAATCAAAAGAAAGTGCATTATCCTGCACTTCTGTTAGCTTCATGGTTTGCATAACAGCTGCATTTTCAAGAGCCATCTGGTATTTTCTGTTTAATATGAGTGCTAATTTTCAATTTAAAAGCTTTGAATTAAGCTGGAAAGATGAAAAACTGTTTCAAAATTTAATTTTCCTAACAATTTTTATGTTTGCAAGGTAAAATAAAGGGATATTTTAAACTTAAAAACCTATTGTTTACTTCTGAAAAGTTGTGCGGTTTATAGAGAATTGCGTTATACAGGTCGGTGTTATAACGGTCTTCTACTGTATATGTTAACTATTAATTAAATTTTTGTTTTTAAATGCTTAAATACGGTCATCATGAAAAATAGTTCTGCACATAATTTTTACTTATTTTTTTCTCTTTGTTAAATTCATTCCTACTAAATGATTTTTGTTCGTTATACTTTTAACCTTCAACTTTGAAAGAACAGGGATGTGCCAATCCTGCACCAAACTGCTCCAAAAGACTGCTAAATGGACTTTTCTGCTCAAAAATCGGACAAACTTGCACCAAAAGTGTGATTTTGCATTTAGTGTTGCAGTTTCTTCAGCATGTTTGGCAGTTTTTGCAAATTATCATCAAGTTTATGCATTTGGAGCTTGTTTTTGACTTAGTCCCAATTTTTTGCGTATTTCAAAATCCGATTGCATCCACTTTTGAAAAACTCAATTGTTTTAATTTATTATGTAGTTCTGCTCCTTTCAGTTGAAAAATTTTGTATTGACCATTATTTTCAACCATTTTTTTTTTTTTTTTCAGAAGAAGAGGACTTGTTAGTTTGTCTTCTTGCACGCCCACTCAAAAATGTCAATTTAGTTGCATCCAAATTGAACTAAGCAAATGCCATCTGTAAAAAATTAATATTGTTCACCAGCTTTTAATCTTGCGTTTCTTAAGATTTTAGGACAGCAAATTGATCTCTAATTTTGATGGAGACACATAAGATAGCAAAAATCAGGGAATTCTAATGCTCTGGTGATGAATATGAAGACATTTAAAGTTTCTCAGATTCAAGTAATTTTTCCATATTCTGAGCCTGCCTGGAAATTTTTATTTTTTTTCACATGTATTTTAAAATTTCTTTTCATATGACATCATTTCTCAAAAGCATTTTTTTTTTAATTGCAATTTCGTTATTAATTTTGTGATTAAATATCAAACAGTTAAAAATAAAAGGTTTTAATGGCTTCCTTTCCTTGACCTTCAGATTTGTTAATCAAGTGGTTCAGTATGTAACATATATGCCTATTATGTGTGTATAAGGTCAAATGTATTTAAATAACTTACATGTACCAAAAAAAAAAAAAGATTAACTAATAGCTTTTTAAAACTCACTTGTAACTTGCTGTGGTAAAGTTTTTAAATTTAACCATTCTTTTTTTTCTTTGCCTTTTTGGATATGTTTTCGAGTTATATATATATATATATATATATATATATATATATATATATATATATATATATATATATATATGTATGTATGTATCTTATGTCGTTTACATGTATATATGAACTACACAAAAGCAAACAAATTTTAAAAATAGGTATCAAAGCACAAAAACTTAGATGTGTACAAAAGCAGTGATGGATTAAGCAAAGTAAATATGTGAATTAAATTTAAATCAGTGTAAGAAAAAAGTAGAACAGGACATGACTTATCTTTTGTGAAAAATATTAGAGAAAAAAAATAGATAAACGTAATTAAGAGAGCTTCAAACAGTAATTGGAGTTATGGTGTTTTTGCATCCTTGATCTTCTTTTTTATTATTTTATCATGTCACACATGTTTCTGTGCATGAAATATACTTAGTTGCTCCAAATTGATGCAAAATTTAACTTTTTGCTACTGCAAGCTGCTCTAAATTTGCAATTTTACTGCTCCTAGCTGCTCCAAATTCACCATTTTACTGCTCCCAAGATTGCTCCAAAAGCGAGTTTTGGTCGGCACATCCCTGAAAGTACGATAATTGTGTGCATTTTTTCTCTTTCAGTTGAGAATTTTCTAAACTGAATGTACTTAATTGAATTCATTACCCAATGTTTCTCATTTCGATTTTAGTATGAATCAAAAACCTTAAAGGATAGCCTAAAATGCATGCAAAATTGCAACTTTTAGAAACACGGATTATTATCGTCTATCTACACTGCTTTCATTAAAAAACTAATTTGCCCAAAGCGAATCTCAGTTACATTTCATTTAACTAAATTTTGAAGCATAAACATTCTATGACTCTAAATAATTTTCAATGTCCCAGGCTAATACAATTCTATGCACCACATCTTCTGCAGCCTCAAATACATGTAAAGCTTTTATTGTGATACTAGAAAAACGCCCGTCATGGTATGACGGGTGAAAATTTGCTTCTATGTACATTTGAACACAGTGATTGCCTGTTTGGTGATATTTTGGTAGTTTAAGTTAAATTTGGCAGTTTAACCCTAACTCCAGTGGATTAAACATTAACTCCAGTAGATAGTGATCATTGTTGACCATTTTTACGTTTCTTTATTCTCCTAAATGAGTCTTACCAGTAAAACTGTAAAGTCACCGGATCGAGTTCAGCCTTGTCACGACAAAGCCTTTCCCTGCATGTTAAACATTACCAAAACATATTATCAAATGATCATGCCTTGGCGCGAGTTTCATTGTTGAAGCATGCAGTTTACTTTATCATCGGCTATTATTTATATGAGGATTTCTTAATTTCACGTGTTTCTATTCCTCAGCCTTCATTGCAGAGAGAACCTTCAATTATTCTGTCATTGCAGATGCGGATCAATCGGTGTTTATTTCAACGTATAAAAATAAGAACAAAACACTACGAAACAGAAACTGGTAGTGAAGACAAACTATTGGTTTTAAAAAAATAGTATGAATACATATATGCATAAATTATAGCCTATCTCACTCAGTAAGAATGCACCTTTCATATAGTGAAAGAATTTTTCAAATAGGTGCAGTGGTTCCGGAGATTACTTCAAACATATAAACATACAAAAATCTTTATCTCTTTATGATTTTATATATAGATTTTTTTTGTTTAAACCAGGTTTTTTTTTTTTGCTTAAACCAAGTTTTTGGCTTAAACATTATTTGTAAAAAATGCAATTTCATTTTTTTATTTATTTCTTTTTTTTCGGGGGGAGGGGGGAATCATAAAGAGTTTGAATTTACTGTTACTGAGTTTTTAATATTCATGTTTGTGCCTAATTTCTTGATAATTAATTACGTAGTTAGGAGTAAAACCTTGTAATTTCACTTCCTCATAAGTAGAATACAGTCAACTCTCCATAACTCAAAAGTCCCAAGGGACTAGAGACATACGGAGTAGCACTTTGGCCGAGTACCGAGTAACAATTATGTTTTAAGAAGAACCGCAGACACACACGTGATGATTTTCGAACTCATTGGAATAGTAGTAATAGACCTCCATGTCCATATAATAGTTTCTAAAACAAAATTGCAACTGAGATTAAATTATGCATTATTTAGAAGATTTTGTGCGAAAAATTTTATAAAAAGGGTGTTTTTAAATTAAAAATAAACAAATAAATAAAAGGTATGATTATCAAGTTGGAATTAAAACAAATTACGTTAATCTGTTATAGTTCTAGTCCGCCAAACATAATACACTGCTGACCATTAAAATTGCTACACCACGAAGAAATTGCCAGAATGAAGCTGAATTTTGCACACGTGATAGCAAAATTGACATTAGAAAGTGATTACAAAATGAAAGCAAATTTATCATTTATTGTAGGAAAAATCTCAAATGAATGGAGGTTTAAGTACCCTGTTAAGTCACCTCTATCGTGAATGTAGAATGTACGAAGCGATACAATTGGGCATTCAGGCATAGCAGTCTCCTACGATGTCCTAGGTCATCTCGTACCACAGTTGCTGTAAACGTGCCACTCACTCGATCAAACTCATACGCATTTATTAGCACTCATAACGGGGCTCCCAGGAGCCATTTTTTAACATGACAATGTTCAGTCACACAATGCTTCTACATTATCACTTTCTCTAGTCTGTGCGATGCACTGATTTGTCACAAATCGAGTATATTTGGGATCACTTGAGACAGTAACTTGGACAGCGTGTAAGTTTAATCGAATTAGTGGCGCCTTTACAGCAACTGTGGTACGAGAAGACTTAGGACATCATATGAAACTGCTGTAACTCATTGCTCGACTGTATTGACTCTTACATTCCAGCTAGAAGTGGCGTGACAGGGTATTCTTAAAACTCCATTCATGTGAGATTTTTCCAGCAACAAATGATCATTTTGCTTTCATTTTGTAATCGTTTTCTAGTGTCAATGTTGCAAAATTTTGTTTCATTCTGACAACTCCTTCTTGGTGTAGCAATTTTAATGACCAGTTGTGTACAAAAATTTCATATTTTTTACAATGCCCCATTTTTAATAAATAAGTTTCATTATCTTAGGGGACATTAAAATAAAGATTTACTCCATTGAAGCAAAACAAACTTCATTATTCTCAAAATTTAAATTTGACTTGTAAATTTGAATTGTAAATGATTGCAGTATGTATTATATGGTTGTACTTTTTTATTAATTGTGAAATCTGTCTTAACAATATTCCATTTTTTGCAACTACTGGATATTGGCCGAGTGCCGAGTACTCGGTACGTCTCTACAAGGATCTGGCTAAAATGTTCAAGATATTGGTAGTTCGAGCTATGGGCGAAGTTTCCATAACAGTCTCAAGAGTTTGGGAATAAAATATAATGATTTCTTCTTGAAATCTTGATTATAGTACGCTAATTACTTGAAAAACAAAGAGTCAAGACAAAGGAGTAAACGGTCTAATCTTATACAAATGGCTACCTATTTTCACTGTAATCTTGCTTATTTCACATGACCTGAATCGCCAAGAGGAACATTCAAGCAACGTAAAATAACCAACATACAGACAGGCAGCGAGGAAGAACAAGCGTGCTTCGTAAAATAAACAACATTCAGTCAGCGTACGGTCTCGATCGGTGATCCTACTGTAAAAATATTGAGGTTCAATGCGTTGGTGTTAAGGGGGAAAAAAATCACAGATAATCCGCAACTACTTATAATCCGCACTTCATAAACTTTGCCTTTTTTAGTAGATAATCCGCGGGTTATTCGCAGGAAAATACGGTACCTCAAAGGAGTGACCCAGTCCTTCCTTCTTCTATAGCCCTGAACGCGACCAGCCTGTTTGCCTGAAGAAATATGAGTTTTGATGAACATTTAAGGGATTGAGGGGAGGTACAGGCTGTGGCATTGAAAAATTTAGGAAAGGCTGTTAAAATTGAAAGCATTTTGATCTCATTTGGGGGACGGTGCTCTGTAGCATATGGGGGATGCGCCGACATTCTTGGGGGGTGGTAACACCTGCTTGACTGATACTTTTTTACGTAGGAGGAAAACACTGGCCACTGAAACTTGACTCCCCTTACAAAATTTTCTGTATCCGCCCCTGCCAGGTGGATATTGGTTAGGTGTCATGGCGCAAGAGATGGAATGTGATCTTGTCCCTTTTTGATGGCCTTGCATCAAAAAAACTGCTTTTTGATGTGTTTTCTGCTTGTTGCATAGAAATGTTAGCAAGCAACATTTTGAATTGAGTGACCTCAAAAAAATATCCAAAGCATCGGTTCCCTGCCGGTCGTTCCCAAACCCCTGGGGGTTCGTGAGAGGTATTAAGGGGGTTCTCGAAAATAATATTATGGCAGAATTTGAACGTAATTGTTTCAAATACAGTCTAAAGTTCATTTGTTTTTCGTTCATTATTATTCATTCATCTCTTGCAAAGCACAAGTTTTTATCTATTTTATCGAGCATGATAGAACTGAAACTACACCAAAAAAGTTCAACATTTGGATGCGATGTATTCAGATGAATCATTTGAATGCTTTCATTTTCTCAGCAGCTTTTGATCGGGAAATTTGATTAACCCAAAGTTATTTCTAAAAAAAAGCTCCCCTCCCCCCTTAAAAATGAATAAAACTTATTATGAAAGTTTAAAAGGCAGCCTTTCTTCATTGTGCTGTTAACTTTTAACAGCACCGCTAATCGGTCGGAATTGGCTTCGCTCACTGATCGGCTGGATTACAGTAACGTGGGGGCTTGGCGACTTTGGCAATAAACAATAGCGTTGCGTGATCATTTGTTTACATTTTAAAGCTACTGTTAATGTAATTTGTTGTATTTTTTGTTTATTTGGCGAAATATTTCAAATTACAAATAATTGTTTTTCGTCTCTAAAGAGTTTTTAGTCATTTTTGTTGAAGAATGTGTTTATTTTACATCGGGAGGGGAGGGGGGGATGAGTGATTTTCGCTTATTCAGAGAACTGATTTTACCTTTATTATTTTTATAAACGATATCCTTTCGATTGTTTTATTTGTTTTCATTTTTGGGATGTTGCAGCGGGATTTCCTGTTTTTTCTAGATGGGTAGTTAGATTTTTGCTCTTAATATCTGAGGACGCTTTTTATCCTTTGAGTATGGCTGAAGGAGCAAACCATTAAGTACGGGAGAAAAAATAGCTAATAAAACAACTGCTCAGTGGGCATTAGATAAATCAAGTTGTAATAAATATACGCATTCTGACACCATAGCAGCTTAAAACATTTTTTTTTTACTTATTTTTTTCAACAAAACGGTTCAAACACTTGATAGTTTATTGAAATTTTTTAACTTTTCAATTTACAAAGTTTGAACAGAACAACGTCTGTCGGGTCCTCTAGTTAATATATAAAGATAAGAAGATTTTAGGATTAACTACAATTATTGAGTGTTGAAACCAAGAAATCACGTGCTGATTTTATTTTGAACTTTTTAGTGATAGCGAAGCTTTTTTAGATAAAGTCTTTAGATTAAAAAAAAAAAAAATTATTTTATTGGATCTTTTGGCTTTGCGCTTTCGGGCCAAGCCAACACTTATTTGAATTTAACAAGCACCCTCAGAAG
Organism: Uloborus diversus; assembly: GCF_026930045.1. Taxonomy (NCBI): domain Eukaryota; kingdom Metazoa; phylum Arthropoda; class Arachnida; order Araneae; family Uloboridae; genus Uloborus; species Uloborus diversus. The sequence goes on along the minus strand of NC_072737.1, from coordinate 15,587,059 downwards.
TTTCCCGACTTGCTCAAACGATTCATACATTCCTTTTACTATTTTATAACTGAGATCGAGGTTACAAATATATTTTTATTTCCATTTGAAAGTGATTACTTGGGAAATGCTTGGCAACAAAACTATTTGCTGACAGTTGCTATCACTTAAATAAAGTTAAAAAATAAGCAAACTAAGGGACGCCGTAGGTAGCTGTTACAGAAAGCTCGATAAACAATCAAGCCAGCTGGTTGCCACAATGACAAGCATTTTCTTATTAGTAGCATGTAATCAAATTAATAGGTAGTCAGTTTTTTTAAAAATGCAAGGAGAGTCAGTGAAAATTAAAGAAATTAAAAAGAAAAAAAAAACGGAATCGGAGTCGGCATGTTTTCGAACGACTCCAACTCATTTACCCCAAAATCAGTCCGACCTCGACTCCACAGCTCTGTTTTTTACGCTTCTGCTCATGATATCACAAGTGATGAAAAGCCATTCACTGATGCCAACAGCGCAGACCGCAATATGTTGGCATTGGATAAAGATAAAAATTTTATGGAGCAATAGTATATTAACGACTTTCATGCTTTGCTTCCGAAAAACCTTCATTTGAAATTCTCATTATGATTTCTATTAATATTATTGTTTAAATAGCAACCATTTTCTTTAACAGTGCATAAACATTCAGCGCGCCTAAGTACATCACTTCTGACGTCATAAATGCCACGTTTTATTTCAAAAATCGGGGATGATAAAATAATTAATTAAAAGATAACTTTTGGGAAAATAAAAAAAAAATCTGTTTTTTTTTTTTTGCTGATTTTATCAATTTCAGTGACTAAAAGTAGTACTTATGACGGAAGGAAACAACCCCACTATAACTTGTTTCATTTTTTTACTTTCAGGATGAACTTGAACTGTTTTGATGGCTCTGAAACGACGTTTCCCAAAGGAGATTATTCAAAAAAGCATTCGTTAAAGCACGAGGAGCTCTTTGTTTCTGAGTATTGCGAAGATCAGTATAGCAGTAAAAGCGAGCTTGAGGAACACCTGCTGGAGCATTCAGAAGACAAACCGCATATTTGTGAAGTTTGCAAAAGTAGCTTCCGGCAAAAACGTTCACTTAAAAGACATATGATTGTTCATATGAGAGAAAGGCCTTACACATGCAATCTGTGTGAAGCCAGGTTCTCGCGAAAAGAAAATCTCGATGCACATTTCATTACACACAGAGAAGATAGGACTTTCCCATGTGGTATGTGCGAGAAGACGTTCAAGCACTATGTGAGCTTGAGGAGGCATTTTTTGAGTCACGAAGAGGAGAAGCCTAAATGTGAAATTTGCGGGAAAATCTACAGCGACAGGAGCAACTATAAAAAACACCTTACTATCCATACTGGTGAAAAGCCTTACTCTTGCGAACATTGCGAGAAGACATTCAGGTCAAGGAAATACTTGCTTCAGCATTTGACCACACATTCTGACGCGAAGCCCTATGCCTGCGAGATTTGCAACAAGACATTTGGGCAAAAACGGCTACTGAAGGCTCACCAGTTGAGGCATGCTGGAGAAAAGCCTTACTCTTGCGAACATTGCGAGAAGATCCTCAGGTCAAAGAAATACTTGCTTCAGCATATGACCACACATTCTGACCTGAAGCCCTATGCCTGCGAGATTTGCAACAAGACATTTGGGCAAAAACGGGGACTGAAGGCTCACCAGTTGAGGCATGCTGGAGAAAAGCCTTACTCTTGCGAACATTGCGAGAAGACCCTCAAGTCAAAGAAATACTTGCTTCAGCATCTGGCCACACATTCTGACGCGAAGCCCTATGCCTGCGAGATTTGCAACAAGACATTTGGGCAAAAACGGGGACTGAAGGCTCACCAGTTGAGGCACCAGTTGAGGCATGCTGTAGAAAAGCCTTACTCTTGCGAACATTGCGAGAAGACTCTCAAGTCAAAGAAATACTTGCTTCAGCATCTGGCCACACATTCTGACGCGAAGCCCTATGCCTGCGAGATTTGCAACAAGACATTTGGGCAAAAACGGGGACTGAAGGCTCACCAGTTGAGGCATGCAGGAGAAAAGCCTTACTCTTGCGAACATTGCGAGAAGACCTTCAAGTCAAAGAAATACTTGCTTCAGCATCTGGCCATACATTCTGACGCGAAACCCTATGCCTGCGAGATTTGCAACAAAACATTTGGGCAAAAACGGGGACTGAAGGCTCACCAGTTGAGACATGCTGGAGAAAAGCCTTACTCTTAAGAGCATCGCGAGAAGACCCTCAAGTCAAAGAAATACTTGCTTCAGCATCTGGCCACACAATCTGACGCGAAGCCCTATGCCTGCGAGATTTGCAACAAGACATTTGGGCAAAAACGGGGACTGAAGGCTCACCAGTTGAGGCATGCTGGAGAAAAGCCTTTTTCTTGCGAGTTCTGTGAGAAGAGGTTTTCGATCAAAGTCTCCTTGATGCAGCATGAAATGTTGCACACGGGAGTGAGGCCTCATGCTTGTGATTCTTGTGAAAAAAGTAGAGACGTACCGAGTACTCGGTAATTACTCGGTACTCGGCCTACTCGACCAATTTGCCGAGTACTCGGTACTCGGCCAAATTTTGATTAGATACTCGGCCAATACCGAGTAGTTGTAAAAAATGGAATATTGTTAAGGCAGATTTTAGAATTAATAATAAATAATTACCCATATAATATACTGCAATCATTTACAAGTCAAATTTAAATTTTGAGAATAATGAAGCTTGTTATGTTTCAATGGAGTAAATCTTTTTAATGTCCGCAAAGCTAATAATACTTATTTACCAAAAGTGGAGCAGTGTAAAAAGTATGAAATTTTTATGTTATTATGTTTGTCGGACTAGAACCAGGTGCGTGAACACGGGGGGGGGGGGGGGACACCTGTTAGCCCGAGCCTGAAGGGAGCCCAATATTTTTTAAACTAGGCATGAAATACAGAAGTAAACAATATGGAGGGGGACCCGGAAAAGTCATTTGTGACGGGCCCCAAAATTTCTTTGCACACCCCCGACTAGAACTAAAATAGATTAATATAATTTGTTTTAATTCCAACTTGATTAATCATACTTATTATTTATTTGTTTATTTTTAATTTTGAAAATTACCTTTTTATAAAAGTTTTGACACAAACAAAATCTTTTACATAATGCGTAATTAAATTTCAGCTGGAAATTTGTTTTAAAAACTATTATATGGACATGGAGATCTATACTACTATTCCAATAAGTTCAAAATTCATTACGTGTGTGTTGGTGGTTCTTAACATAATTGGAACTCGGTACTCGGCCGAGTAGTGAAAGGCCGAGTACTCGGTACTCGGCTACTCGACCAAAGTGCTACTCGGTACGTCTCTAGACAAAAGTTATCGATCACGCAGCAGTCTCAAATACCGTCTGGTGATGCATACCAAAAAATTAATTTAGTTCGAGTAGGAAGCGGCAAGCATGGCTAAAAATACAGCTCCCAGGGGTTCAGAGAAGTATTAAGATTAAGTTACCGCCCCTAAGCCAGGGCTAAGGAAAAACCACATGAATTATACCGACAGCTCGGTTAGATACCTCAATTTACGAGTTGAACCGCACCAACCATCTGCAGACTCTCGCCGGTGAGATAAATTTATTTTATTTACCAGTTTGTTGGCCTCTCGGCTTCAATAGCCACGTTCACAAGAGACTTTTGTACCTCGCAAATCCCCGCTCCAGCTCTGAAAAAAGCCAGTTGGAAAATGTTCCTTTTGACATGTAAAAAGAGGTTGTCCATTGTACCCGAAAAAGTGGTTTGTACCCAGCATCCTTAGCGGCTATACCCAGCAAGTAGGCGAACTTGTTTCACGTACATCCTGGGTAAATACTCCGTATTTACTCCAGAAGGAAGCAGGACGGAGAAAAATCCACATTTACCCGGGAAATAACCGGAATGCGGTTAAAAGCAGGTTATTTGCAGGGTTTGAAAATATCCATGTAAACGCGGCTAATGAGATGACATCTGCCTCCAGCTCTTCGATTCCAGAATAATGGGTTCAAACATGGACGAAACTTCAGTCTCTCGATGAGCAAACAGAGCTGTTGGTATATTGCACGTAGAGAAGTCTTAGTCTAGTACTGGGGTTCTCAAACTTGCAAGTTCTACGCTTCCTTTGAACACTGAAGAAAGGTCAACCCCCCCCCCCCCCACCACCATATGTGGTTATTACAAATAGTACAATTGGAAGCTGATTAGGATAACTGAAGGTGGTTATTAAGCTAAGATCTCGCTAATTTCACACAAAACCGACTTTATATTACTACACATGCCTTCATTTTAAATATGCACTAGAACCACGTTTATCCGTACCTCGTTATTCAGATCTCTGGTTAATCCGAATCAAACTTGTAAAGATTTAACTTTTTTAAATTTCATAAACATTTCATTAATAATTTTTAGTTTTGATAGCAAGAACAGAACAAGTATGTCAAACAGTCGCTTTTTATTTTGATTAAATGTACAACTCTTGCTACAATAAATTGTAGCAATCTAACAAACATCATGGCACATTTGGAACGTCAGCACGACCCCCTTGCAGTAACTGTAAGTGATCAAGCAAGGGTGCAACCCCCCTGAAAGTTGCAAAGACCCCCCCCCCCCAAACGCAAGAACCTCCCTAAAAAAGAGAAAAATACCTCTCAAAACACCCCCATAAAAATTTCAAATGCACAGTGTGCCCCATGAACCCCCCCCCCCCAGGTGGGCACCGCTGGATCAAGTGCATACTCAAAAATTTTGTTACAAAGCATTGTTTTTTGCTGTAACGAAAAATAACCGTTTTTTAAGAATTAATTTTGCTGATTACTCCGATTGCACGGATTTTCGTTTATCCGGACTGCCTTTGGTCCTAGTTAGTCCGAATAAACGAGGTTGCACACTATTAGTACATTATGTTATTTCGACATATAAATTCCAAGAAAAAAAAAAGGAATAAAAGTAAATTTTTAAGGTAACTCTAGGATCTAAGCCAAGTTGGCGCGCACCCTCTCCCCCTACCAGTCTCTTTCACTGCATTATTAAGAGAGTTGACACTGTTATTGAATATTCACTTGTGTCCACAAAATTGAGTTATAGTCCAATCGCGAACAACTGACGACAGAAAACGAGGCCATTCTCTAAAATAGATAGAGGAGGAAGAAAAGACGTGTGCCGTATTTTCGAATTTAGCAACATTTTGGCGATATGAAAAAAAAAGTACTCCCGGTATATTTTCGTTATGTGATTATTTGGACCTGAAATGTTTAAGTTGCAGAAAAAACTGCATTGAGTTAAAATGACAAGCTTTGCATTCTTCATTGCAACCATACTGGAGCCAATTTTCAATTGAAATTAATTACAGGGGGCGCTGTTGTCTCTGACCAATGGCTGCTGAAAGAAGTAAAACCAAATCTCACCCACTTACGTAGGATGTGACCTATCCAATGAGACATCTGCCTTGGCCGCACAAAATTACCCCTTTGACTAATTTCTTAAATTGAAAGGTGACGTATTTAAGCTCTAGAACCAATGAGGCAGTTACAAATTCAGTTTTTCAATTTACCTCTTCATATCGCACCTTCACGAAAACGAACACGTCTGAAACAGGGCGGGGCCAAGAGCCAACTCTTTGCAGCCAGACTTTAATTATTGTTTGTTTTGCATCTTTGTTTCTTATGCAGTCTCACCTCCCTTGAAATTTCTTCTACACAACCTGGGAAAGCGCACCCCCCCCCCTCCCCTCCTCCGGTTGAGAACTCCTACTCTAGTAAATATTTCCAGAAAACGTTTTTGTTGAAAACAGTAATAAATCATTTAGTTTGATTTTCTGTAAAAGATTCGATCGTCTCAAAATCCTGACCTTTACAGAAGGTGAAGATTCGAACCTTTACATAAGTTCGATTAAATTGTCTTCTGTAAAGGATGATAAATTTTGAATGTCTTTTGCATAACCTTTGGATATGCAAAAACTTTTTTTTTTTTGCATTTAAATCCCAAGGAGACTTTGTTTGTAATTGGGTCTTCCAAATTACAAACAAAGTATACCATAGGGCATCATTTCTGAAACTGTACAGTTCCGTTAAACTGTGGCTCCAATAACAGGTTTCTTTTTCACTGAACTCCCAAAAAGTTCCGTTAAACTGTGACTCCAATAACAAGTTTCTTTTTCACTGAACTCCCAAAAAGGCCTTAAAAGAATGCCAAGGTCACACCTCAAGTGACCAGGCTCACGTTTTTGCTGCTGTTTACCCACAGCTTGGCAAAGTGTTGTCATCACTTTCCGCTCCTTTTAGTGTGCTGCTGCGACTTGAATAATGTACACACAGGTTTGTTCAAACACTATTTTTGTTAATGAGTGTTTCTCGATTATAAAATATTTTTCTATTAGATATTGAAATCATTAATACATACCAACATCATAAAAACAAGAAGAGAAATTCCACCATAAAGAATTTAAATGACAGAGTGCATTATACAAGCCAAACTATGCCCTTTTTATGTGATACTAGCCGCCTGCGGCGACCAGCTGGTTCGCCTTCTTACGCCATTCGCCTTTTATGCAAGTAGCCACTTACGGCGGCTGTTTGGCTAACTTTACCTTTTTACTTAGCATTTGCCGCCTTTGGCGGCTGCTTAAATAAATTTGGCAGCAGTATTAATCAATCCATCTCTATCTTTTTTTTTGTGCCATTCACATTTTTATGCCAAGATTGCCGCCTTCGGCGGCTATCTACCTTTATGATCCACCTCTGTTTATTTTAACCTCCCCGCCCATTTCATAATAAAAATAAAGATCACTCAAAAACCGATTTTTTTCTTTAAGTTGAGCAAAAAAAAAAAAGTTATCTCCAAAATTCCCCGTAGTGTGCAAAGAGTAGCGTTTGACAAAGAAAAGAAAATCTCGCTGTTTTTATTGAATTAAATGCGCACAACTATGAAATGTTTCGTTTTATAGATACAGCAAAACGTCCACCTTGGGGGTGGGGGGGATGGAAAAAGAAATAAATGCAATCCCTAAATTAAAAAAAGGAAAGAAAAAAAGCAAGCGCTGCCGGAAAAACACGTGGTCATCACGTCATAAAATGTAGAAGTAAGCTATATAGTAAAAAAAAAAAGATTAACATTGTTTGCGATTAAGATTCCGTCGTAAATATCGAATCGAAATCCAAGTAGTGACGTCAGAGGCATAAAGGAATGAAGAACCTTTTTTCGACGATGCAAGGAAAGACATGATGTGTTCAGCTTAAAAAAATTGTAAAAAAAAAAACTATTGCTTATTCTTAAGAACTTTTTTCTTCTGAAGAGGGCGAAATGTTTTTACTATTACCAACTTAAATTTTAGAAATGAGGCTTTGATACTTCTCACAGGATGATATTAGAAAAAAAATAAAACCCGGGAAAAACTGCAAATTAAAGGTTTTTTCAAAAATTCGTAAAAAATACAAAAATTACTCTGTCTTCAAATTCGTTTCATTCATCATATTTAAAATTAAACTTCCTACACTACAGTACAAAAAATATTTGTGTGATGCGATTGGTTTGGGGTCTGTGAGGTAAAAAGTACTAAAAAGTGCAAAAAAAAAAAACACATAAAACATTAAATAACTTTTTTTTCTAATTAAAATATCAAAAATCGAAGCCCGAGGTGCACAACTTCGGCAAAAACAGCACCTGTATACCAAATTTCATCTTTCTAGGCCTTGCCGTTTTCCCGGGAAGCGCGCCATACACACACACACAAACATCTTATTTTATTATATGTATAGATCATTTGAAAAAAAAATCAACTCAAGTATCGTACCCATGCGTTCTTTTCTAAACACTGTAAAATAAATAATAATGATTTAAAAAAAATCCTACCGATTTCAGTAGAAAACCTATAAGAAACTGGAACTCCGTAACTTTTCTTAATGATGTGGGGCAAACATTCAGAGAGCACAAACCCATCTTTGCTCCCGAGCATTTAGGTCCTTTTAGCTTAAAGGTAAAGCCCTGGATACCATCACAAAGATCCGTGGATCAAAACCCACTACGGACACATCGCCTACTCTGCTGTCCACATCCGTGGATGATGAATGAGATGCTTTTTACTTCCTTTTACAAAAAAGGAAGTACTGTCTGACCACGGATCGTATGGAAAGACAAACATCCGTTTTACAGCCGAAAATGGACGAATCAATTATTTTTTACCGATGTCAGCTTTTGCAGAAGCAGAGTTTCATTCAAATAAGCGGAATAAGCACATCAAATTTTTACTTTTCCCCCTTATTCACATAGATTCGTCTTATCTGGGCCTTTGAAAATTCCATGCAATCCGTGGTTGGACAGTATTGTATTCGCGAAAAAAATTTTCGCTCAAAAATCGACCTTAATTTCCATTTTGCTCCCCAAAGAATGAATGTTGAGTTTTTCTTTCGACTCGACCACACGTGGATAAGTGCCTAAGAACGTATAGACACGCGAAATTTCCATTTTGACGATTCCCGAGTTAGTTACAACGAGGGTAGATAGTTCTCGTGACGTCTGTGTGTACGTATGGATGTATGTGCATATGTATGTCGCATAACTCAAGAACGGTATGTCCTAGAAAGCTGAAATTTGGTACGTAGGCTCCTAGTGGGGTGTAGTTGTGCACCTTCTTTTTTGGTTGCATTCGGGTGTTTTTAAGGGGGTCTTTTGCCCCTTTTTGGGGGGAAATCATTGTTAATTTCGATGTAAACTCAAGTGGTGTTATAATTTGGCGGACACTTGGCGATATATCGCCAATCTTTTGGTTGCCAACTTGGCGACAAATTTGGCGATTTTTTTTTAAATCTAGTTTTAATTTGGCCACTGTTGGTGATATTTAGAGAGTAAACTATTGAATCACATTAAAATAGCGAATAATGGGAAAATGACATTAAATTGGAGTAAAATGAAGTCATGTGATGCACACATCAGCTCGTTTGGAATAAGATGTGTTTTTGAAAGGCTTAGTTGTCCACACTGTTCCACTCCATGTTTGACATAGTTACAATATTTTAAAACCTTTCATAAAGTACTTTTGTACAAAATCACTGCAAATATCAATAAAAACGAGCAGATATGTGTGCATCACATGACTTCCTTTTACACCAATTTAATGATAATAGTGCCTTGGAGTAAGCAACGAAACACATTAAATATTTTCACCCCTACTTCGTCACGAACCGATGCAAAAAAAGCGTTTCACACAGTTTAATCTTCCCAGTATCGTCAGTTTTAACGTGATTCAATGGATAACTCTAAATATCACCAATAGCGTCTGCTTTCAACCAAATTCGAAAAATAATTTTTTTCGCGAAATTTGCCGCCAGCTTGGCGATAGAAGTCAAGCATTCGCCGAATTTTTGCATCAATTGAGTTTGCATTGATATTGTTATGATCCCCCCCCCCCCCCCCAAAAAAAAAAAGGTCCAGAAGACATTTTTTGGAACATCCGAATACAGTGAAGCACCGTTTATGCGTTTCTCTTTTTTACGTTTTTATCATTTATACGTTTTTTAATTAGGTCCCTGCAGAGTTTAATACATATTAATGTATCCTGCTATATGTTTTTTTTTTTTTCATTTGTACGCTTTTTTCCTACAGTCCCTTCAGAAACGTATAAACGGTGCTTCACCGTATAACCAAAATGAGAGGTGCACAACGAGACCCCACTAGGAGTCTACATACCAAATTTCAACTTTCTACGACATGCCGTTTTTGAGTAATGCGAGATACATACGCAAATACATACTTCCATACGGACGTCACGAGAAAACTCGTGGTAATTCACTCGGAGATGGTCAAAATGGATATTTCAGGCGTCCATACGTTCTTATGCATATGCACGTGCGGTACAATCGAAAAAACCACTCGAACATTCATTCGGGAATGAGTAAAATTAGGCCGAAATGTGAGGGAATTTTTTTTTTTTTTGCGAATACAGTATATACTTCCTTTACAATCTAAAAGAAAATAAAAATGCATGATTAGTAAGACGATATTATTCAAATTGATAAACAAAATTCAACAACCTCGGTCATGATTTGTAGTATTGTCGCTAGAATGACTCCAAAACATTGAAATGAACTAAATAATGATTGTTAGTCAGTTTATTAAAATGAAATGATTGATTGCTACCAAATCATTTATTTCGAATTTAATTAACATCATTGAACATGATGATATAGAACTTCAATATTTTGCAGTCAATAAATATATTTTTTTTTAATGTCGCAGGGAGATTTATTTCGTTCCGCTTCACAATTGTTAACATGAATATCTGTTTGCTATTGGCATTTTATAGATATTCCTTTCAAAGAATAAGAAAATAAGTGTAGCTGCATTATCCTTCAATAGATTCATTTTCGGAAAACTCTACCTGCTGTCATTGCGCTTGCAAAAAAACTGCTTCAAATTATGATATGACTGTGTTTCTCGTCGGTATGACATTTCCACGCAATCGTTTAAATATCTTTAATTTTTACTGAATATTTCATATTATCTAGTTGAGGAAGCTTCTAGAAATTAAAGAAATAATAATGCGGCTTACTTTTGATGACTGAGTAAGTTCTTTGCTTTACTTACATAAATGTTGCAATACTTCTATATTTGCTTTCACCAGCAAAACTGATTCTGCAACCATTAATTTTGTTGAACTTTCTTCCCTTTGTACTCAATTGAGTGACATAGAAAACATTTTAAACGTCTCACTGTTCTTGCAGTCACCAGAAAACTGCTTCTAATTTTTATGTGGCTGTACTGTGTTTGTCGTCGGTATGACATTTCCACGCAATTGTCTAAATATCTTTCATTTTTACTGAATATTTCATATTATCCAGTTGAGGAAGCTTCTAGAAATTAAAGAAATAATAATGCGGATTACTTTTGATGACTGAGTAAGTTCTTTGCTTTACTTACATAAATGTTGCAATACTTCTATATTTGCTTTCACCAGCAAAACTGATTCTGCAACCATTAATTTTGTTGAACTTTCTTCCCTTTGTACTCAATTGAGTGACATAGAAAACATTTTAAACGTCTCACTGTTCTTGCAGTCACCAGAAAACTGCTTCTAATTTTTATGTGGCTGTACTGTGTTTGTCGTCGGTATGACATTTCCACGCAATTGTCTAAATATCTTTCATTTTTACTGAATATTTCATATTATCCAGTTGAGGAAGCTTCTAGAAATTAAAGAAATAATAATGCGGCTTACTTTTGATGACTGAGTAAGTTATTTGCTTTACTTACATAAATGTTGCAATACTTATATATTTGATTTCACCAGCAAAACTGATTCTGCAACCATTAATTTTGTTGAACTTTCTTCCCTTTGTACTCAATTGAGTGACATAGAAAACATTTTAAACGTCTCACTGTTCTTGCAGTCACCAGAAAACTGCTTCTAATTTTTATGTGGCTGTACTGTGTTTGTCGTCGGTATGACATTTCCACGCAATTGTCTAAATATCTTTCATTTTTACTGAATATTTCATATTATCCAGTTGAGGAAGCTTCTAGAAATTAAAGAAATAATAATGCGGCTTACTTTTGATGACTGAGTAAGTTATTTGCTTTACTTACATAAATGTTGCAATACTTATATATTTGATTTCACCAGCAAAACTGATTCTGCAACCATTAATTTTGTTGAACTTTCTTCCCTTTGTACTCAATTGAGTGACATAGAAAACATTTTAAACGTCTCACTGTTCTTGCAGTCACCAGAAAACTGCTTCTAATTTTTATGTGGCTGTACTGTGTTTGTCGTCGGTATGACATTTCCACGCAATTGTCTAAATATCTTTCATTTTTACTGAATATTTCATATTATCCAGTTGAGGAAGCTTCTAGAAATTAAAGAAATAATAATGCGGATTACTTTTGATGACTGAGTAAGTTATTTGCTTTACTTACATAAATGTTGTAATACTTCTTTTTTTGCTTTCACCAGCAAAACTGGTTTTGCAACCATTAATTTTGTTGAACTTTCTTCCCTTTGTACTCAATTGAATGACATAGAAAAACATTTTAAACGTCTCACTGCTCTTGCAGCCACCAGAAAAACTGCTTCAAATTATGATGTGACTGTACCGTGTTTCTGGTCGATATGACATTTCCACGCAATCGTCTTAATATCTTTAATTTTTACTGAATGTTTCATATTATCCAGCTGAAGAAACTTCTAGAAATTAATGAAGTAATAATGCGGATTAACTTTTGATGAATGAGTAAGTTATTTGCTTTATTCACATAAATGTTGCAATTACTTATATATTTGATTTCACCAGCAAAACTGGTTTTGCAGCTATTAATTTTGTTGAACTTTCTTCCCTTTGTACTCAATTGAATGACATAGAAAACATTTTAAACGTCTCACTGCTCTTGCAGTTACCAGAAAACTGTTTCTAATTTTTGTGTGACTGTACTACGATTTTCGTCGGTATGACATTTCCACGCAATCGTCTAAATATCTTTAATTTTTACTGAATATTACATACTATCCAGTGAGGAAGCTTCTGGAAATTAAAGAAATAATAATGCGGATTACTTTTGATGACTGAGTAAGTTATTTGCTTTACTTACATAAATGTTGCAATACTTATATATTTGATTTCACCAGCAAAACTGATTCTGCAACCATTAATTTTGTTGAACTTTCTTCCCTTTGTACTCAATTGAGTGACATAGAAAACATTTTAAACGTCTCACTGTTCTTGCAGTCACCAGAAAACTGCTTCTAATTTTTATGTGGCTGTACTGTGTTTGTCGTCGGTATGACATTTCCACGCAATTGTCTAAATATCTTTCATTTTTACTGAATATTTCATATTATCCAGTTGAGGAAGCTTCTAGAAATTAAAGAAATAATAATGCGGATTACTTTTGATGACTGAGTAAGTTCTTTGCTTTACTTACATAAATGTTGCAATACTTCTATATTTGCTTTCACCAGCAAAACTGATTCTGCAACCATTAATTTTGTTGAACTTTCTTCCCTTTGTACTCAATTGAGTGACATAGAAAACATTTTAAACGTCTCACTGTTCTTGCAGTCACCAGAAAACTGCTTCTAATTTTTATGTGGCTGTACTGTGTTTGTCGTCGGTATGACATTTCCACGCAATTGTCTAAATATCTTTCATTTTTACTGAATATTTCATATTATCCAGTTGAGGAAGCTTCTAGAAATTAAAGAAATAATAATGCGGATTAATTGATGAATGAGTAAGTTGTTTGCTTTATTGGCATGAATGTTGCAAGTACTTATATATTTGTTGTCGCAAGTAAAACTGATTCTGCAACCATTAATTTTGCTGAACTTTCTTCCCTTTGTACTCAATGAAATGACATAGAAAACATTTTAAACGTCTCACTGCTCTTGCAGTCACCAGAAAAACTGCTTCTAATTTTTATGTGGCTGTACTGTGATTTTCGTCGGTATGACATTTCCACGCAATCGTCTAAACATCTTTGATTTTTACTGAATATTCCATATTATCCAGCTGAGGAAGCTTCTAGAAATTAAAGAAATAATAATGCGGATTAACTTTGATGAATGAGTAAGTTGTTTGCTTTATTGGCATGAATGTTGCAAGTACTTATATATTTGTTGTCGCAAGTAAAACTGATTCTGCAACCATTAATTTTGCTGAACTTTCTTCCCTTTGTACTCAATGAAATGACATAGAAAACATTTTAAACGTCTCACTGCTCTTGCAGTCACCAGAAAAACTGCTTCTAATTTTTATGTGGCTGTACTGTGATTTTCGTCGGTATGACATTTCCACGCAATCGTCTAAACATCTTTGATTTTTACTGAATATTCCATATTATCCAGCTGAGGAAGCTTCTAGAAATTAAAGAAATAATAATGCGGATTAACTTTGATGAATGAGTAAGTTGTTTGCTTTATTGGCATGAATGTTGCAAGTACTTATATATTTGTTGTCGCAAGTAAAACTGATTCTGCAACCATTAACTTTGCTGAACTTTCTTCCCTTTGTACTCAATGAAATGACTTTTTTATTTTTATTTTTTTAACGTGTATATATGTAAGAATCAACTATCTTAATTACAATTGCAGCAACCACCGTTCATTCCGATTCATTTAGTATTAAGCATTTATTAAACTTCTTTTTCTAAGCATGAAAATCTGAACACTACAGGTATGCCATTACTTCCTTGAACAAGAATGGAGAGTAAAATCTACAAGGAAAATATTCCAAGACGGTACAGAAAACTGTTCTTCGATTAAAACGACGTTAAACTGTTCAAGATGTTTTAGATATTCATAGTTCTATAGTATCAGCAAGGATAAAGCAAATGATTGATTAAAAAACTAATCAATTCCGCGAAAAGAAATGCTATTTAATAAATTAACGCAGGTTAAATCGGAATGAATGTTGTCACTTTATAAGAAACTAAGAAAGAAATTCTGCTTAAACAGGAAAAAAAAGTGTAACGCAAGTAAACATCTACTACACGGCTAGAAAAGCACCTAACATCAAAACAAGAAAATAAATAAAACATTATTTTCAATTTTCACAAAATTTACTCAGAATTAACGGAAAAGATATTTTTCCTGCTTAAGATGAATACGAAAAAAGAACACACTAGGGTTTTTGGTTCGGTTTGTAAAGTATTACTCGATGACAGAAAGTCTGGCTTAAAAAGCGATCGACTGCTTTGCAAGTTTTTTTTCTATTTTGGTATCAAGATGTCAAACTCCTCCACAGAAAAAAGCCTTGATAAAATTTGCCGAGCATTCTTTTCTGTGTTTTACCATTTAGTTTGTGTAGACTACGTTGTGATGGAAGTATTCATTGCATTGAAGGAGCCTAGTAGCTTGAACTTAAATGTAGCTTTTGTATCGAGCGCAAGTTTTCCGTTGTTGATTTGGCATGCTATCCGAAAGAAAGAAAACGAAATACCAAATCTCTTGAGAACGTTGCAGTTACATCTAAAGGAAGTTCAACTGCAGAAATCCAGGCGGCATGCTGCGATCAATCTTGGATTTGTGCTAATTCTTCTCTTGCCACTTCTTTACGCGTCCGGCCATCTATTGATCGTATATTTTCGTGATCCGAATGTCTCACACTTCTTTGCATACTCTAATAAAATAAGAAACTACAACACCTCTGGTGTATATTTGTACATTTTGACAAAAGCGGTGGCTTGCTGCTTGCAAAGATATGTGTTTATAGGCCTCGTGGTTCTACTTTATTGGTACGTATGCTCACAGACGTGCTTGATCCTGTCTGAATATCATCGAAGATTCCAGTCCATCCTTCAGAAGAAAACGCCAATTAAAGACATCCCCTGTCTTCTGAAAAGATACTTCAGAATCCTGGACTTCGCCGACGAAATCCAACGCATTTTCTCAAAACCTGCATTTTTATTGATTCTGACGAATGGTTCTTTTATGCTAATCGTTCTCGCCAGTGTGGTTTATTTCGGGAAAAGGTTCTTCCCTCAAAGTCTCATTCTGGAGGACATCACCATTGTCGTGTCTTCCGGGACGTTTCTTCTGATAAGCATTCTTTCTGCAGCCCAGGTTTCCATAGAGGTCCAACGCAATGGGCTGCTCTTCCATCGTCTCAAGGAAATGATTGCTCAAGAACCTGCAATCGGGACGGAGGAACGGGCTGCTGTCGTCTTATTACTGCAGCTTTTAACGGAGCGTCCCCTGATGAAACTGTCCGGTTGCGAGATGATTTATTTCACGAGAAGTATGCTCCTCACAGCCATAGGCTGCTTTCTCACCTACGGGTTACTGATAATGCAGTTAGAGCGATAGATTTAATATTACAGTGAAATCCCGTTACAGTGATTATCAATGCAACAAAATATCCACTTCAACGAAATAAATTTTCAGTCCCGATTTAATTTCCATTACCTTGCTTGAATTCCATTACAACGAAGCAAAATTTTCAGTCCTTTGAAATTCGTTGCAATGGGAGTTCACTATCGATGGAAAATATCTGCTGGTTATGAAAA
The DNA here is from genome assembly GCF_026930045.1 of Uloborus diversus. Lineage (NCBI taxonomy): Eukaryota > Metazoa > Arthropoda > Arachnida > Araneae > Uloboridae > Uloborus > Uloborus diversus. Next base: position 15,571,031 of record NC_072737.1, on the reverse strand, counting down.
GAAAAGGGCTTCGCCATCTTTTCGTAAAAATAAAAAATACATAAACAAAGAAAAAATACAGTTTATAGATGGGCATTTACTTAAAAAAAGCAGTGTGTTTTCTGAATCTTTTATATCAGCGGAGCCTTACCTCGGTATGGAACTGGGATCTTCAACCCTTTAGAAGTAATAATTTCAAAAACGCTCTCCCGTACCTATAAAAAGATGGAAGAATGACAGCTTTAAGTACAAGGAAATTGGATGTTTTTGTTAAAGTCAGAAACTTGGTGATCCTAGTGGTATTAGTAACAAAAACAGCAACATACTGCTAGGATGATAACTGATGTGGCTATATCCACCCCAATTGCTGCAATGGAAGCTCAGTCCCAAATTGAACCACTAGAAATATGCAGAGAAAATTCAGCACTGTGTTTTTGGCAACGTTCCTGGTGTATAAATAAACAAATGTTGGGAAAGTTACCAAAGAGCCACAGACCGACTCCAGACCCAACAAATGTCTACAACCTTTTGAACCTGCCCCACTGAACACGTATCAGGACTTTTTTCCACATCTACCCGAAACAGAGTGGTATCTAATACATCATCATTTGCCAGACATGCATCGTTGGATCAGAACTGAGAAACGCTGCTCTGCAAGCTATCCATGAATCCCCAGACCGACTTGGCTTCATAGATCTGCTTATCTATGCCTGGAACAGGTGTCACCTACTATTGTGAAGAATTCCAGGCTTCCTCGGATGTGGGAGCTGCTCATATTATTTATGATTGCGAGGTGGCAGCCATACACTCTGCAGCAGCTGAGCTTGAAAATCGTAATAACTTTGCGAGAGCGGTTTTCCTGGTCGATTTCCAGTCTGCCATTTGAAACCTTTCCAGTAACTCTCAAACAGACTGCAAGAGAGCCAGTGACTACAGAAAAAAACAACAACTATTTGCACGACCTTTGGGTGCACTGCAAGTCCCAATGGATGCCGAGCGATGCGGTACGAAATTACCATACCCGGTACGAAATACCATTCAGCGGTAACAAAATCTCTGACAAGCTGGCAAAGCAAAGGACTGCACTCCCCATTCTGTTAAGACTCAGATAAAAATCAACTGTTCAAATATGGAACTGTCAGCGGCTGGCGAGATTCATTGGGCAGGAATTCGGAGAGCCTCGTTTCCGGAGGCCCCCTTGTTCACCATCTTCCCCGTGCTGTTAGTGTGGTAGCTCTCAGGATGAGGATAGGGCATGAATATCTTGCTGCAAATCTCCATTGTGACAATGTCCTGCCATCACCAGAGTGCTAGCTATTTTGCTATGATACCATAAACGTTGAACACCTGAAGCTTTCTCTGCTCTTGACCATAGGAATGTGTCTGAAAATCTGTAACTGTTGGATCTGTGCTTTAACCTTGAAGTATATTTTTTTTTATTTATTTCTCTTTTTTTCCGTTTTCATTTTAAGTTATTTTTCTAAGACTATTTTTGAGTAATTATTAGATCAGATTTTGCCATCAATGTGTAATAGTAGCTCATTATAGTTTATTATAGCTCGATGATTTCACTCTTGCAATTTCAACAAGGTGTTCTCAAGCTATGATACTATCCCTAGAATTTATGGCGGAAATATGCTTTTTATTGAAGCATATTTAAATATTGCAACAATTTCTTTGACTGAAGTTTGATTCGAATAGGAAAAAAAAACTTCTTGAAAGTAAATTAGAAGCATTATTTATTTCAGATGATACTGGGGCTTGCACACAAACACACTACGTGTGGCACCTGATATCTTCGTATATTTGGCAAAGAAACATGTCAGAAAAAATAACATCCAAATCTGTTTTTGTGCGGTGGATAGACAACGAAAAAAATAAATAAATAAATAAATAAATAAAAATAATTTGAATTTTGACATCTTGAATTCAAATTATGTTTTTCGCAATCACGTGTTTTTTTTTTTTTTTTTTTTTTGCGTGTGTACAGGCATGGGTGTGTGTGTTTGTGTCTGTGTGCCGGCGTGTGTGTGGGTATGTGTGTGAGTGTAGGTGTGTGTTTGTGTCTGTGTGCCGGCGTGTGTGTGGGTATGTGTGTGAGTGTAGGTGTGTGTTAGTGTCTGTGTGCAGGCGTGTGAGTGTGTAGGCGTGTGTTTGTGTCTGTGTGCATGCATGAGTGTGTGGGTATGTGTGTGTAGGCATGCGTGTGTGTATGTATACGTGTAGGATATGGACGCAACCTGGAGACGGTTTTCGCTAGAGGAGCAGCATCGTGAGGCCGGTCGACGGGTGGTGCTGGCAGAGGGAGGTGGGGAGAAAATAAAATCATAGCACGCCAGAAACAGTCAAGTGAGAACAATAAGCAATCGTGATTGCTCAAAAAAAAAATAAATAAAAAAAAATAATAATAAATAAAATTCAAAACTTCACGAGTAGCTGTAAAAAGTTATTTTCGCAACACAGTTTAAAAATACAAAAGACACACGTAGAAAATTCCCCAAAAAGTTATCTTTAAACAAAATCAAAATAAACCAAGTGATGATAATTTTGCAGACTCCCGAAAAATTTCCGAGTAAAGAAATTTTCGGGAAGTCACAGTGACTTCCCATCGGGATGCCAATGTTGTCACTTGAAGATACTACCTCTCACTAGTTTTATAAATAATTTCCGCTCGCTATATAAATAAATTGCTTCTACATTTGAACGAAGCCATTGCCTGTTTGGTGATATTTTGATAGTTGAAATTTTAACCTTAACTCCAGTGGATTAACCCTAAACTCCAGTAGGAAGTGTTCAATGTTGACCCCTTTTTTCGTTTCATTAACAGTCTTACCAGTGAAACAGTTACGTGACCAGATCGAGTTCAGCCTTGTCACGACAAAGCCTTTCCCTGCATGTTAAACATTACCAAAACATATTATCAAATCATCATGCAGTGGCGCGAGTTCTATTGTTGATGACGTCTGGAGCGTTACTCGATCATTCGCTATTATTTATATGATGGCAAAGGAACATTTCAGAAAAAAATGCAATGTTTATTTTAAAATATGTATAAATATTCCTATAGTTTTATTAAGTAACGAAAATCCCATATAATATGAGAAAATAACATGACAAAAACGAAGTTTTAAACCTACTATCTACTTAAAGAGTAATATCCAGCTGTTACATCTCTCATAAATGTTATTAAAATTATTCTCACATAAAAGACGAATCATTTCCAAAAAAAAAAAAAGTTTAAGAGAGAAAGAACAGGAACTCCTAGTTCGATATTTTCCTTTAATCAATTTAACTGCATCAGTCATAGACGTGACATATCTCCAATCGTTGTGCCCCCAGCAAAATGACACTAAACAAAAGAGTTTCGAAGGATGGTTGAAAGTGAAAAATATGTCGATTGGGAGAATTTCGGAACGGCATTCGCTTATGGCGTCGTTTCAAGTTCCAAATAAGAAAGGGGGACCCTATTCTCATTTAGGAGCATGAATGAGAAGTTTGTCAAAGTTTAATGGAGACTGACATCCATTAAACTTTGACAAACGTTCCTAGAATAATTCGCAGAAAAAAAAAAGCTCTGAAAAGTTTTATAAACTGATTCTTTCTAATAGACGATACAAATCTTTGCGAATCACATAAGATTGCCAAACAATGTTCGGGGGTTGGTGAGCGGCATGCCCCCTAATACCGAGAAAGAAAATAATAACTATGGTACAGCTATACTTGAAATTTAGATAGCAGAATTCAAATAAGTAAGAAAAGACTCTGAGGTAAGTAAAGCTAAAAATCTTATTACATTAAAAAAAAAAAAAAAATTGACCCACTTCCCCGAATTAACTCTAATTTGAATTCCGAAACTTTCAATTCAAATTATGTTTTTCGCAATCACGAGTTGCGACAAGACCCTACTGATTAGAGTTATTGTTTCTAGAAATGCCCCCTCCCCAAGCATGTCCCTCCTCCTGGGTGGTTACGTGTGTATAGTTGTGTGTATAGGCTTACGTGTGTGCACGTAGGCGTGTGTATGTGTGTAAAGGCCGTGCGCGCGTAGGCGAGTGTGTATGAACATGAGTGTGTAGGACATGGACGCCACCGCCCAGCAAAAGTGGATTCCGGGGGACAGTGGTCAGGAGCAGCCGCGCCGCCGCCGGTGGACGGTGCTGCTGCAGCCCTGGTCCAAGCTCAAAAAGGAACCACAACGTCAAGGACTGTCAAATGAAAACAATAAGCAATCGTGATTGCTCAAAAAAAAAAAAAAAACTTTTTGAAATTAGAGTTGCTCCTTCGAAACACAATTGAAATAACCAACTCGTGTTTGTGAGAAGCTTTCTTTTTTGTTCTTCTGAAATTACATTACACCACTAACTGTCTGAAGCCTGTAATTTACCCCAAAGAAAACACGTGGAATGGAATGTTTTAACTTTTTCTTTAGTATTGTTAATCACCGCAAGGTAGCGTGTTCGAGCTCTGGAGTTGCGAATAACGGCTCCACCAGAATTATTTTTAAGATTTATTTATTTCACGTGAAACACGGAATTAGTTACTTGTCAGAGTTATGTATAGTTGGCAACATTATTTATTTTCTTTTCAATTAATATGTGAATCATGACCCCACTTAGATGGCGCTGACGCTTAACGTTAATTAGGCGCAAGCGAAATTTATTGATAGAATTAGTCATGGTAAGATGGTATATTTTTTGTCTTTTTAAGTAATTGCAATTTATAAGTGTATAAAAGGGGAAATTATTCTTACGTGGAAAATTGGAAAAGAAAAAGAAACACCCGTGACGAGAAAAATATGTCAATACTTAATGCTTCATACTTGAACTTACATTTTAATGGAAGTTTCCATGTTAGTTAATGATTTGTCTATTCTATTTGGCATGTTTTCTTACATTTTAATGACTTTGTTTAAATATTTAAAGGGTGGTTTTTTTTCAACTGTTTTCACAACTTTTAGCCTTGTTGTGTTTGAAAAGTAAAGATCAAGTTTTAAATTTCGGAAATGACTCGTTTGGCGAAAATTTTTGAAAAAAGCCGATTGTTTCATGTTGTGATAATTCCTCCTAAAAATAGGATACTTGTGTATTAACGCAACCAACCTTGGTAGAGTAGGGGTAAAACATTGGCACTTGGCGATTTGTTTACTTTCTTACTTGGCGAAAACTAAGAAATACCGTTCAGATCATCGTCATGTCAAGCAGATTTCGTCATCATTACATATTTCTGATTTTTCTGATAATTTTAGTCACTGTACTTTTCCATTCGGTACAGATACTTACGTATTAACGTCACCGCAGCTACATATTTGGCAGTTTTTATAATATTTGGCGGTTTTCCCTTGTTATCAAAACAAGGCGTACGCGTGCCAAGAACAAATTCGCCGAATGATTGTCCTTTATTGGAGCATTAGCGGAACTTCTGCTGTAGTGGCTACATAAGAACCAAACTACTACATCAATTGGCAATTTTTCCATTTTTTAGCAATTTCAATTTATTTATTGCTATAGCAAACTAAAAATTTCGCAGTTGGAGACATTCAACTACGTGAAATACACCGCCAGCTCAGCCATTTCCAGCCGAGGACTGCAGTTTCGTGCTTTTCAGTTTCTTAGTTCTCAGGGTTGCCATACACTTGTAGATATCGCCAATCGCTTAATGCAATTTCTCTATTGTCGCCATGGCAGAAAGTAAACAAGTGTAGCCAAACCAAGTGATGTAACTTTAATGGAAAAGTACCATGGTTTCTTGCAATGATTTTGGAAGACACGTTTTTTTTCTTTTCCACCAAATAAAAATTCTTATGACTAACAAAGCTTCCGAAAGTAGGTTCCGACAAAGAAATTTTCCGAATCGGCATTTTTTAGCAATTGGGTTTTTTTCCGAAACTTTTAAAAGTATTTTTATTTATTTATGTATTTATTTATTATTATTATTATTATTATTTTTTTTTTGAAACAGCATGCTTAAAAACATAGGATCCAAGCAGTCTTTTAAAGAATTTGACGAAGTTTAATATTTTAAAAAAAGTTTTTTTATTCGGTGCCAGATTGTCATTATTTACGCTTCTGCTTCGAGTGATGAAATGCCATTCACTGATCCCAACCGCAGAGCGCATTATTTTGGCGTTAGATAAAGACAATTAAAGGCATTAGATAAAAATAAAATTATTATAGCGGGCATCTGCATTATATTTATAGCATTATATTTATAGCATATAGCGGGCATCTGCATTATATTTATAATGCAGATAGTAATGAATTTCATGTTCAAAGCTTTACCTTTCCGCTGTTGAAATGTAATACAGAGCTTTGAGATAATATTTATGATTGAGATACAATATAGGCGGTCTTACTCTATAAAAGAAGGGATGAATTTACGACGCAGATTTTGTCTCTGTCGCAAACGGTAGGTTCAAGGACCTCTTGTACATTGCAAAAGTTGAATTACATGTTTTCAAAAACGTTTCAAATTGAAATTATTATTAAAAGAAGTAATAAAATATGTTCTTTTATTTTTAGGGTGATTTTATATGGTTTTATTTGTTGCAAAGAGACTTAAATAAAACGTTTAGTAAATCCCAAAAAGCTTTTTGTTTGTGGATATTGTAAACAACGATATTCTATGAAACACGTGCTTAATGAGCCCATGTTGGTGCACTTTGGAGAGGAACCGTATACTTGCGAAATTTGTAAAAGGAGCTTTCAATACTGGAATTCCCTCAGAAGACATAGAATTGTTCATACGGGAGAAAAGCCTTATGTCTGTATTGTTTGTGAGGCTAAGTTCTCGCGAAGAAGAACTCTCCACTTACATTCTTTTACTCATAGAACGGATCGGACCTTTCCTTGCGGGGTTTGCGAGAAGACGTTCAAGCACCCCGGGAGCTTGTCCAGTCATTTATTGAGACACAAGGAAAAGAAGTTAATTCGCCGCAAAGAAAAAAAGTCCTGCGCGTGCGAGATTTGTGACAGGAAATACTGCAATCAGGCCAGCTACAAAAAGCACCTTAGGATGCATACTGGAGAAAAGCCTTACGTTTGTGAACACTGCGGGAAGACCTTCAGGACACGGGAATATTTGCTTGCGCACTTGACTACACATTCCGACGTCAAGCCCTATTCCTGCGACATTTGCAACAGAACATTTGGCCAAAAACAGAGGGTGGATATACACAAAAGAATGCACACTGGTGAAAAGCCTTACGCTTGCGAATACTGCAAGAAGACGTTTTCGCTCAAGAACACCTTGACACAGCATGTAAGGTTACATACCGGAGAGCGACCTTATGCCTGTGACATTTGCAACAAGGGGTATCCGTCACAAAGTGGTCTCAGTTACCATCTGACGACTCATGAAAAGAAGAAACAACTTCGTTCAAAGGCTAAATGATAAAACATGTCACAGACCAAAACCTAAGGACTCACCAAAGAACGCATAATACTGGAGAAAATAAGCCTTATACTTGCGAATATTTTAAAAGCCTTTTCGTTCAAGAACACCTTAACACAGCATGTAAGGTTACATACCGGAGAGCGACCTTATGCCTGTGACATTTGCAACAAGGGGTATCCGTCACAAAGTGGTCTCAGTTACCATCTGACGACTCATGAAAAGAAGAAACAACTTCGTTCAAAGGCTAAATGATAAAACATGCCACAGACCAAAACCTAAAAGGACTTACCAAAGAACGCATAATACTGCAGAAAATTAGCCTTATGCTTGCGACTATTTCTAAAAGCCTTTTCGTTCAAGAATACACACATAAAAAAATAATACAATAAAATAGAATAAAAAATGAATGGGAAATGGGAAAGAATGGCCAATATAACACAGTCTAGAGAATCACCTAAGAACATATATAGAAGAAAAGAACTAATTCCTGAAATTTTCCTACCGTGTTTCCCCGAAAATAAGACCCGGTCTTATTTTCGTTGTAAAAGATGCGCTGGGGTTTACTTTCACAGGGAATGTCTTATTTTTTTATACACAATAATTTATATTTGTTTATGCTCAAAAAAAGCACATTTATTCTCCTTGAAGAAACATTTAAAACTAAACACAGTCAACATGCGTTGACTGTGCACAGTCAATACAACCATGCCTTCCCTTTAAACTGACCAAAGGTAGCCTAAAAGTTGAGCTTTCGGAAATTTTGTTTCCAGAAATGAGTGATGAACTTTCCTAAGGTTTATTTTAAGGGTAGGATTAGGCCCGGATCTATAAATTTTGTCCCCCCCCCCCCTTCTGCATTAAAATCTGTATGGCACCTCCCATACGCCAGCAATGTTAATAAATCTTGGTGTGTTGCAACGTTAATAAGTCTTAGTGCTAGTGTTTCTCGTTTTTTTTTTTTTTTTTTAAAGCCCATGGACCCAGGTTTTTTTTTTTTAAATAAAACCCAACTCAAGTTGGTTTTTTTTTAAAGAAATGTGTGTTTTTTTAGGGAAAATGTGGGTACTTGTAGCATATTTTAGCGTAAGTATATGGACAAAGTACAAAAATTGTCTTGGTGTAAAAAAAGTTGGAAAATTCAGCGTTTTCTGAAAAAAAGTATAACGACGAAACCCAAGAATGGTGAAGTTTCAGATTTTTAGTTTCCATGATTATCAACAGTGGCAAAGTTACTTCTCGAGTGATAAAATCTATTGGTCATTTGTTCGTTTTTAATTACTACTTTTTTTTTAATTCTACTTTATTGTATTTCATTTTGTTATGCAAAACTACTGTAGAACCTCAAGTAGTTTAAATCCCTTTTTACTGAATTCCAGCTTAATCAAGACATTTCTTTGATTTTATGTTGCCCGTTTTTCTATTTCTGTGTACAGAGTAAGAAATATTAAACTTTTTCGAAAGATAATGAAAACATTGTACATCCTATTCTGTTTTCTGTCCGACCGTTTGTAACACCTGTTAATTTCTAAAAAATATACCTTGTTTATTCAAGATTTGTGACTTGTTGGTTAGCAGAAAATAATTCAAATGAAAGCCTTTTAGCTAGAGTAGTTTCCTCTAGTATAATCTACAAATATTGAGAAAATCAGACGCGACAGGACTTAGTCAAGATGATTTGAGTTATTGACCAGTTAAAGAAAAAAGTTAAATATATTTATTTAAAATCTTGAAGTACTTTTTTAATGCCATTAAGAGTTAAGAAATACTATTAAAGTTCAAAATTCATTTTTATGTCCATTGTCTGTGCTGAAGAACAAATAAAAAAAGTTTAAATTGTGAAAGTATTTAAATTAATTATTACTTTTTAAAACTTCTCAGAAAATTTAAAAAAACCCAAAAGTGGGCTAAATAGTAGTTTTTTTTTAATGAGTTTTTTCAAAAAAACTCATCGAGTCCAACCCAATTGGGTCCAATCTGGCCAACCCTGCCTTAAGCACGTGGGCCTGCCGGTCCGTAGATACGGTCCTGGTAGGACTTACATTAAGAATAGCCAGAAAAAATCATGCTGAGACTTAATTTTTTGGTCAGGTTTTATTTTCGGGTAACACGACAGAAACCGTTTTCGGATTTAATAAAATGAAAAGGAAAAAAAAAAAAAAAAAACACACACACACACACACACATTCTAACAGAGCAAGGAAGAGAAGCTTTATTTTTAACCGACTTCAAAAAGGAGGCGGTTATCAGTTCATACCGTATGTATGTTTTTTTTTTTTGTTTGTCCACTCACAGCGTCTCACCTAGTGAACCGATTTTGATGATTCTTTCTTTAATGGATAGGGGATGGCTCAACTTAGGTCCCATTACTTTGTTTGACCATATTTGTCCTTTAGAAAAAAGTTATGGGCAAAAAACCATATTTCATGCAATTTCCCTATTAAATGATTAAATATTGTAACGAAGTTTGCGCTTACCTTCCTTGGATAACGGTGGCTCAGTGGTAGAATTCTCGCCTTCCACGCGAGCAACACGGGTTCAAATCCCGACTAGGACAAAGTGAATTTTTACGAAGATTTCGTTTCTACTGTTTCTCGTATTTTCTCGAATGTTCTATTGATTTCTGTATCTTTCCGATTCTGGAAAATTCCGGCATTTTCTCAAGTGGTAAAGAAACATTTTTAGTGTCAATCGCTTAAAGTTTAAGATGTGCTTATAGTTTTTTTTTTAGTATGTAGCATTTTTAGGAAAAAAAGGGTAAAGTTTTATGATGGTAACTTCTTACTTTTACAGAAATATATACATTTACACTAAAAAGGATGAAAAAAAATTTTTGGAAAAAAATAGAACCGACTTCAAAATTGCTCTAAAAAGGGAAAAATAATTTTATTCTTTAAACACCATCGATAATACTTTTAAACATAATTTTTGAAGTTGGCGCAAAAACGATAGAACAGATCATTCACCGCCATAATTCAACTACAACTATAAATTTTACCAGGCCTAGTTCCTTTACTACCACATACATTATGCATTGATAACAGCATCTTTGAGTAACGATATAAATGATTCGTTTCTAACTTTCGATGATTTTCTGAAAAAAATATGAACGAAACATGGTTACACTGGATTTTACTTTTTGTTTTTGCGCCAACTTCAAAAATTATGTTTAAAAGTATTATCGATGGTGTTTAAAGAATAAAATTATTTTTCCCTTTTTAGAGCAATTTTGAAGTCGGTTCTATTTTTTTCCAAAATTTTTTGTTCCCTTACTTCCGGCCTTGTTGATTGCAGTATGAAATGGTGTGACAACTTACGGTTTTGTAACATTCATTGTGCCATAACTTTTTAATAAAACAATCTTTTGTTCTGAATTTGTACTCATTTTCTTATCGTGTCATAACGGAAAAAAAGTTGTTCGTTATTCGAAAGTTTAAAGCACCTTCTATCGGCATTTTTTAAACTACACCTATAAAATTTATCTTCAAGAAAATACTGATAAAAAGAATAATTTTAGCGAAATCCGCTAACGAATCGACCAATATTTCAGTTTTTTACTTCCTTTTAGAAAAAAGGAAGTATTGTATTCGCGAAATATTTTCACTCAAATATCGGCCTTATTTTCCATTTTGCTCACCCCTGAATGAATGTTGAGTTTTTTTTTCAACCCGACCACACGTGGATATATGCCTAGGAACGTACATACACCCAAAATATCCATTTTGACGATCCCTGAGTTAATTACAACGAGTTTTCTCGTGACGTCTGTACGTATGTATGGCGTATGTGTGCATGTATGTCGCATAACTCAAGAACGGAATGTCCTAGAAAGTTGAAATTTGGTACGTAAACTTCTAGTGGGGTCTAGTTCTGCACCTTCCTTTTTGGTTGCATTTGGATGCTCTAAAGGGGGTCTTTTGCCCCTTTTTGGAGGGAAATCGTTAATTTTGATGTAAACTCAAGTGGTGTTATAATTTGTCGGGCACTTGGCGATATATCTCCAGTCTTTTGGTCGCCAACTTGGCGATTTTTTTTACATATATATATTTTTTAAATCTGGTTTCAATTTGGCCACTGTTGGCGATATTTAGAGAGTTAACTATTGAATCACATTAAAATTGCCAATAATGGGGAAATAACATTAAGTTGGTGTAAAAGGAAGTCATGTGATGCACACATCAGCCCGTTTTAATGATCATTTGAAATTTTGGACCTTAAACTTGAGTGGCGCCTACCTCTTTCGGAAGACGTTTGGGACCCTTATTTTTGCCGTTATATTTTTTGTCCTGATGTAACTGATGTCCCCTTAAAGATTTGCCCAAGAGTTCAGAAACACCCTGTATAACAAGCTAGGTGGCGCTAAAAACCAAAGTTAATATTTCACCATTTTCCTAGCAAAACAACTGCGTCCCTTGACACTGCTCCCGGGAAACTCAATTAATGCAAATTTATTAAATGAATACAAATGAGATCATTGAATAGTAATTGAAACGACACTGTGAAATCAGCCATAGAGATGAACCCAAAAAACTTGAATCAATACTTTTTATTTTTACACTTTAATATTACAAACAATGGCGCAATAAGACAGTAGAAAAGCAGTTCCTTTGCAGAAGTTTACGACAAATTGTACCAAATAACTAATCCGCTATAATTTTATAGTTGCAATCCAGACAGTATCAAGAAAAATACAAATGGGAATAGAAGAAAGTTAGACTACTTAATTGGCTTAAAAGAAAAATCGACTAGTTAGAGGTAGGAACTTATCAAAAAGTTAGACCAGTCTTTACATCAAATCAATGTTAAATTTTTCTCTTTGACCATAAGAAAAAATTTCAGGGCTCCCAACTCATTTTAGACATAGAAAAGGGTAAAAGAGGACCACTTTCAATCAAAAAGGGGACTAAAGAGGACTAGTTAGGATTAAAAAGAGGACCTAGGGAGGTCATTCATAGATTCAATGTGGGGTCACCCATTCACAATTCAATGATTTTCTACCAATTTCAAGCACTGAAAAAACTTTCAAATTTTTCTTTCAAGGTTTTAAAACTTTTTTTCAAAGTTTTCTGGAACTTGAAAATGAAATTTCTTTCAAGCACATTTCAAGGTTTTTCAAGGGCGTACGAACCCTGGAGAAATCTCGGTACGCCCTGCCTCGATTTGACGTCATAAATCCTCCCCCAAACAAACATCTTCATTTGCTAGATTTCCATGTTGCATCGATTGAAGGTGGAGTAATGACGTCAATCTGAAGCGAAATAATACCGGGAAGTCAGGTTCAATAGAAAAAAGTGCTATGGCCACGTGCTTGGGCGTAACAGACATCAGTACACAGTATCTTTTAACGTAATGAAAACTTTTAAAATCTGATTTTTAAGTAAAAACAATATAAAAGCGGACTAAAATGTTAAAAAGCGATCTAAAACGGACTTTATCCTAAAAAAGAATTTGGAAGGAAAAGCGGACCATTTGGGAGCCATGCTAACTAAAAAAAATCCCCCCCCCCCCAAAAAAAAAAAAAAAAAACTTTCACATTTAAAACTAATTTCAAATGTTATACTAAAAAATAATCTTAATTTTCTCTTAAAACTTCGTGGCATAAGAATTTTATTTCTTTAATTTCGATAGAATGTAATTCAAAACCCCCTCCCCCTATGACCTAAGCTTCATTTAGAAATTTCAATACAATAGGCCAGAAATTTTCCACATTGTCTAAAATTTTGGGCGACTCCTCATCAAAAAGGGGGAAGGCTCTCAGCCGGCCTTACAGTTCTAATTGTAAACCTGATTCAGTGTATCACGCAGATTTCCAATTTTAAAATAAATTAAAACTTCTTTCAAGAATCTTCCACTAAAACAAAGTTCATTTTGTCATGGGTAAGCATCTAACAAATGCTTTTTCAGAGTGCCCTGACGTTTGAAGGCCATTTCACAACAATCACAGAGGTAGGGCTTGTCCGCTAAATGTTTCACCCCCATGTGCAACTACAAATAATCAACGTGGGCAAACGTCTCACTGCAAAAAATTCAGGAAACTTTTATGGTAAACATTACAGTAAAATAGTGTTTACAGTACAAAAAAAAAAAAAAAAAAAAAAGCAGAAAATTGTACCGAAAAAAAAAATAAACGATTACAGCGCCCATTGATACACCACGTGACTTACAGTGCGAAGCACATAACACCGTACTTCCCCTGACTCGTATGATGGTTAGCAAGGCAGCCTGCCAATTCAAAGGTCCTGAGTTTGAAGGTGCTGCTCGTATTTTGCGTTTTTAAAATCTCGTTTATTCTACTGTAAAATTTAACAGTAAAACAGGATTTTACGGTAAAAGTTACTAGCAACATGGATGCATGTAACTTTTAGCATAAAATTTCAGGACTTTTCTTAACAGTGTAGGCACAAACGTCGTGTCGCACGAAAACAGTTTCTCCGTGGTATGGATGGTCTAATGCCTCTTCAGTTGGGTCAAATGACTAAAAGCATTGTCGCGTTACATCACAACTGTGAAGGTTTTCTGCATAGTGACTAGCAATTGCCATTTCAAAAGCAGACGTTGAGCAATGGTCTTTCGTGCAGCTCACTAGAGCATGTAGATCTTCTTTGGCATGTCGTGTGTTTTTATAAACATCACGCCGCTCCGCTACCAAACAGTGGGTGAATAATACCACAAACAGGTATTCTCTTTCGTTTGATTTAACATTGCTTTTTTTAAAGTCTGGAATGAAGTTCAGACCCAGTTGGAATTTTTTCATACCTTGAATGATTCCCAAATGCAACAATTACATATCTGAAATAGGTATTTTCCCGTGATGATTTTTACTGAAAGTAGACATAGCAAATTCCTGTTAAAACTAAAAATTTTCAAAGATCACGAGATTTCACGATAAAATAAAATAACAGAGCATTAAGGAAAGATTAGCATTCAAACTTTTTCTTTCCAGTAACTACATTGCATGCAAAAGTAAAGGGAGAAATAACTTGGTAAAAAAAAAAAAACACACTTTAAAATATCTGAACCTTAGAGTGAGAAGGAAATAAGTCACATTACAATAATTTCACAGGAGAGGGGGAAAACTTTTATCTGGTGCATGCAAAGGATGGGACGCCCCTGGTAAAAATTGAAAAGGAATTTTTAAAAATAGAATAGGATTCTATATACAATGCACTAACAAAGGGGAAATCGCAATTTTTTGAGTTACGTCACTGTCTCTGTGAGGTACAGATATTTACTCAGTTCAGTTTTAAATCTTTCAATTGCCACACAAAATGTTTAAGGTAAGTAATGATATAGAGATACGCCAAAAATTGTTTCAGTATGATTTGAGATTATCTGCAAAATGAATTCAATCTCATCAAGTCCTTTGCATGTCAGCAATATGATCCTGTTCTGAATTGACACATATCTGTGGAGAAAAAGAAATAAATAAAAATTAATCAATCTGAGAAAATTACAAATGAAAATAATGTATCAAACATTCGGTTTCTTAAAATGAACACCTATATAAGTTTATAAAGATGTGTTTAAAAATGTTTTGCTGTCTGTAGGTATGACATAAAACATCTGCGATTCTGATATTTTTATGTACACCATTGTTAAGATTTCGTATATGAGGCATATTACTAAATTTGACAGAATGCTATAATACAGCTACGGTTGCAAGTACATTGTTCCGATGATGTAAACAAATACATCTTTAAAAGTTAGTTAAAATTATCTTTGGGACAGTCAGAAAAGTTTTTAGACTCAAAAACATAGGTAAGATAAGTATTTTTTCGAGATACATGTGCTTAACTCGTTAAAAGTGGCACTTCTGCATTAGTAGTTTTCGCATTTATTCTAGCTCAGGAAGAATTAAAAAGCAATGGGGAACGGGAAATTAAGAAGTGTCGACGAGTTAGAAATAATTGCCAATTCCTTCAATGTGCCCAATTTATATCCGATTTCACAACTCAAATTGAAGGGAAACTTCACCAGATCTGAATTTTGATTGGTGCAGGAATCAGCAACTTATTATTCATTTTATCAACTCGAATAGTAAAATACTGCAACAAACGATCGCCAAAAACTTTCATAGAAACGTTTTTTTTTTTTTTTTTTCAAATCGGCAAATTTTTCTCATACTAATAAAAAATAGAGAGAAATGAATTGTAGAGCGGGTCGAATAAAAACCGGAAGTCTTTCGCAAAATCGGGAGCAATAACAATTCTGAATTTGGGGACATATAACGATTTTTTTTAATCATCGTGGCTAAAAATTGGAGAAAATATTTTACGAATACAAAACAATTCGAGGACTTTTTAACTTTCGATTTTTTTTTTTTTTTTTTTTTTTTTTTTTTTTGCGCAGGCTGGAGCAAAATTGGAAAATTTCACCACTTTTGGAGCGGAATATGTAGAATTAAAAAAAAAAAAACATAAATTTTACTTACTGGAAAAGTCGGTAAATTTGATATTCATTATTGTAAAGACACGTTCTTTTAATAACCATTTCTTAGAGTCAAAGAGGATTTTTGAGTTGTCGCCTAACATGTGTCTCAACGTGTCTTCGCAAGCTGGAAGCATCTACGAATGCTTTATGGCACAGTTCGCATGCGTAAGGTCTTACTCCAGTATGCTTTCGCATATGTACTCTCAGATGGTATGCTTGGGAAAAGGTTTTTTCACATTCCGTACATGGAAAGGGTTTTTCTCCCGTATGAGTCATTCGATGAATTTTCAGTTGCGAGCATGTACGAAATTTCCATTCACAAGAGTCACACTCGTAAGGTTTTTCTCCTGTATGAAGCCTTACGTGAATCTTAAGGGCTGAAGAATCGAAAAAAGTCATCTTACAGTGATCGCAAGAGAAATTTTTCTCTCCTGTATGATGCTTGAGATGACCTTTCAAGCTGCTCGTGCTCACGAAGTATTTCATACAAATATCACACCTGTAAGGCTTTTCTCCCGTATGCCTCCTTTTATGAACTCTTAACGATGTCGCAAAAGTGAAAGACTTCCCACAAAGGTCGCAAGTATATGCTTTTTTGTCACTATGAATTTTCTCATGGCATTTCAAACTAGTGGAAAGAGCAAACGACTTGTCGCAATGTTCGCAAGAGTACTGTTTTTCGCCAGAGTGAATCTTTTTGTGCCTGCTCAAGTGAGACGTATAAGCAAACGTTGCCGCACACACGTTGCATGAATAAGGTTTCTCTCCTGTATGCATTCTCACGTGATTTTTCAAACCAGAGGGCGTGGCAAATGGTGCCGCACAGACCTTGCAAGAAAAAGGCTTCTCTCCTGTATGCGTCCTCATGTGAGTTTTCATAACCGAGGAATAACGAAATGCTTTATTGCAATATTCGCAAAAGTAAGACTTTTCTTTTTTATTGTTAATGGCGTATTTTTTGGATTTCTTGGGTTCTTCAGAAGCCATTCTACAATATTTATCAAATACTGTTTAACCTATTTAAGTTGTTTTCAGAAGGTTACCAAATAGCGATTTCACCACAAGAAGTCAAAGTGCGAACAAATAGCCACTCTCCTCACACAAATGTTAATGGCGAAATAACTGAAATAGTTGTCAATCAAACATGAAGGATGATCTCACTGATTAGCAGCTTCATAGGAAAGTCTACTCTAGGAGTTGTAAAGTGGATACTTAACACACAAAATTTATTAAAATTTGTCCGTTTACAAATATGAATAGGCTTTGAAAATGACAACTTTTGCTAGTCACAGAACTGTTCCTATAATTAATTATTTTCCAAAATTGTGCTTATTGTGCGAGTATAAACAGTTACAACCGTGACGGCAACAAGTACACAAATGCGAGAGTATTTTAGCAGTGAAATTCCACACCAACAATTTTATTTCGCAAGAGTCACTCGCAAGTATAAGCTATTTTCTTTTTCCGAATTCCAAGAAGTATCATTTAATATACTTTTCAACAAATGAGAGATCTCTTCTAGATCAAACTATTAGCTTCGTATGGCGTTTTAAAGCATCAATTATTTCTTAGAAGCTTAAAGAGTTCCTTGAAAAATAAAAACAACGAATTTGAAAAGCCAATTTTAAAACCGAAAATACTTTTTTCCTCAGCGATGTGGATTGCACCGTAATGAAGATATGTAAAATGTTCTGAAATACATTCAGGAAAAACTTTTTTTGTAGCAATATCAAAATTCCACAGAAGAAGTTTCTTCTTAGGATAAGCTCCAATGTTGTACAAAACAGCCTATTTAGAGGAAAAAAAGAAAAAGAAGTTACAAACATCTAGAAAATTAAATTTATTTTGAACAATTCTAAGATTTTACAACTCTTAAGACTGAGTTAAATTTTCAAACAATAATGTACCTAAGTTGTTTATACACACACACACACACACACACACACACACACACACACACACATATATATATATATATATATATATATATATATATATATATATATATATATATATATATATATAAGGGTGTTTGGGAAAGGACACTCCCCTACTTTGAAATGACATAATGACATAAACAGCAAAACCGTGCGAGATAGAAAGGTGAAGCAAGTGTCATGTTGCAACAGCGGTCTGGAATATTTCAAAAATTCAGAAAGCTTTGAAGTCAAATGTCTTTTAATTGATGTAGGAAAGTGCTTATTGAACAGAGATCAAATCTTATTGCGATAGGTTCGATACGGCCACATTTCACAGCAGTAATATGACCATTCGATTGTATTCGATCATTAAGAAAAGTGTAAAGATAGGGCCCGATCACGCCATAGTGGGTTCCTGTCCATTATAGGTATGAATAAAACTTTAAGTGCTCCATTTTTTTTCTCTAATGTTACACACTTCAATATAAGTTTGACGAAATAATACAAGAAATTTTACAGTGCTAATCATGCCTAATGTTTAATTTAAACGACAAATAGAGAAATTGAAGAAATAGAAACCAAAAATATGATCCTTTTTTGTGAATAGCGAAATCGAGTAAGCTCTGACGTCATCAACAATGAAACTCGCACCATAGCATGCGTGACGGCATTATTTCATTGCTGAAGAACCCAAAATTCAGTAAGTTATTTATAATTTGATAATATTTTTTGGCAATGTTTGGCCTGCAGGGAAATGCTTTATTTTGACAAGGCTGAACTGGATCCGGTAACTTAACTGTTTTACTGGTAAGACTTATTTTAGGAGAAAGAGAAGAAACGAAAAAGAGGTCAATAATGAACGCTATCTGCTGGAGTTTAGGGTTAATCCACCGGAGTAAGTGTTGAAATTTCGACTATCAAAATACCACCAAACAGGCACTAACACAATCATAAGTTTTTTTTTTTAATTGTGAAACAAACCGCGGATAATTCGACGGCTGATAATCGGAAGTTTACCGACTATTTGAGACTAAATTGCTCAAAGTTTTTGGGTAATTTTTGTGTAAAACCTTTATTTACTTCAATGCTTTTTTTTTTCTTTTTTTGAGTTGTGTCACTTTCCTTGCCGAGGTGCGAACTATTGATATAATGGACACCTCCCAGCACCACAGGGTGTAAGGCTGTAGGGCTCCTAGTTTGAGAACCCCTGCTCTAAGAACCCCTCATAGAAACTCAAACTTTCAAAACTGTTCAAAAGCAAATGGCAACATTAATAATCGACAAAACTATCATTACAAGCAAAAATTTTCAAATTTCTCAATTACATCTTTTGAAAATAAAAAGAAATTTTCCAATGATACGGAAAGTCTAAGTTATGATTCTTTAATAGAACCAAATCTAATGTTTGTTGAAAAGCTTTTGTGCCTGCTTCGAATTTTCAAAACTTGTACGCTCACACTCACCATGGAAGGATGTCCATAGCAACTCAATTCTATGCAACAATGTACCGAATGAAATTCATTAAAACGAAATTTACACAAATGCATTAATGAATATAACTCAACCACATTTTCATGTGCCATTACCCAATGAACTTTAACTACGAGCACACTTGGTAGTTTTGTAGAAGATTCCCTAACCTAAAACAAAATCGAGGGGAGTCATAAAATTGGACAGATTATTTGCTACACAAACTTCTCCCATCAAAAGTAAACAAAACACCTTTCCCTGCTAAAGCTGTTGAATTTGTTCCTGGTTCATTTAATTTGATAACTGAGGCAGTTGAAGATTATGTGTATAAAAAATGGGCATATGTGTTTTATTTTGTTAAAATGCGAATTAATAATGTATTTGTTGGTAGATATAGGAAGTTCAATTTGTATCTTTCATGAAAGGATTTTCAGTGAAATCAATAATAAGGTATAATTAAGACATTTATCATCTCAACAAGTTTCAACTGAAACTATTAATTCCACCGTACACTGAAAATATTTCATTTAATTTTCGTTTTAACTTGAGCAAACTTTTTTAAGCATAAGTTTTACATAATTGAATACAGTAGCGAGTCATCTTTTATGGCAGTTCTTGGCTATGTCTTTATGATTAAGTACATGTCTGTTGCCTCTACTAAAAAGTCTCTTTTGTATGATATGAAAATTCCTTTGGTGACACGTAATGTTGTAACTTTAATAATGTAATGTTGTAACAGTAAACAAACTTTAAATGCGCAAACGCATCAAATTGAACTAAGTAATGTGCAAAATATTTCCAAGGTGTTTTTAAATTCTAATGTGAAAACATACAACCCTTTGCATGAATAGAGGTCAATTTCTTTTTGAGTTGAACTTGTGGAACTTGGTAGAAGTGGAAAAGACATGAATGTTTGGAAACCATTTTTTTTATTTATGCAAGAAATAATACAATAACACAAGTTTAAGGACTCAAAAATTAGCACTTTGTCATACATTGAGAACATACAAGGTGACTAAGGAAGTTCTTGATTTGAGAAAAAAGAATTTAACTTGGAAAATCAAGAAAGGGGGGGGGGGGGGTCATGACGCAGAATGCGCTGTTTTTATTTTTGAATCCGATTTTGAAACGTGATTTTAGTCACATTCAGAGGGAATTTCTTTTTTGAGGAAGGGAAGGGGGAGGGTGGCTATGCAACATTTGGGGGTGGGCACCATTGGGGGAGGGGAGAGAAACCTCTGGCTAAAGTGTGAAATTATTACTACGTGCAAAAGAGATTAGCCATCTACCATCTCTAAAATCATCCCAGCATTTTTTTCCTAAAATCCATAGCTTAATCATTGGCGCCCATTATAGTTCAAAATCACCCCCCCCCCCTCTCATACAAATCACCCTTTTTCTGAAAAACAGGAAGAAACTGCCATATACGTGAGCTACGAACATGCCCACATCCGTAATCTCATGACATAACTGTAACTAAAATACATGTATCTACACACATCAATGTAACTAGTGTAATCAAATCAGTACCACATTTTGTTTTGACAGAAAATGCCTATTTTTAAACGGGAATACCCAAATGTGCTGCGTTTTCCTCACAAAATCTGCAGAAGTTCACCTGCAGAAATTTTGAAGAATTCTGCAGATATTTTAAAGATTTGAGGCTTTACCTTCAAAAAAACTGCAGTTTTCGTGCAGAAATCTGCAGTTTTCCTGCTAAAGATTGGTGATCTTTGATCCCCCGCCAACCCGCCTGGCCCCTAACCCGCCCTGGCAGACCAAGCGATAAATGCTTGGCTATGTATGTACATTCATTCTATACAGAAATTTTTAATGTACCTTATGAGTGCTTTTTTTGTGCAGCCTGCTCTAAGTCTACCGTTGTCTAAGTCTAAGTTGTTCAATCAACCTGAAATCAATGCTTAGCTACAACCCTGCAGTTTTAACAAATGGGAGCGAGTGCTGGGCTCTCACAAAATCGGATGAGAACAAATTTATGGTATTTGAATGGAAAATTAAGAGGAGGTGGCATCAGTGAGAACAAAAGGTGTCCACTTTTTACAATTTCGTGTTGGTCGAAAAATTGCTTTTAAAATAAAAAGCACTTTGTTTCTTCCCACAATGATTATTCATTTGAAGTAGTTGAAAAGTTTAAGTATCTAGTGGAAGGGGGGGGGGGGGGATAGGCATAATCACTAGAAACAAAGCCACCAGTGCTAAAAAAAAGTTTGGCGAAAGCAAACAAATGCTACTTTGGTTAAAAAATTCAATTAAGAAGTTAACTTTTCCATCAAAGTACAAAAATATAACGGAATAATTTCTCATAATTATGCGTTATATTTTAAGCAAAATCAAGAAACTAGAAAAATAACTTGTAAAAATTTTTGTTAGTTTCTTTCTCTTTTTAAAGTTTTTATGCTGCAATTATTGTAGAAGCTTTCCGTTTCTTTGGCTTTTTCAAAAAAATATAATTTGTGAAGTCTACCATTTGTGTGTGGTGTTCATCAATTCTTTGACCCTATACCAACAGATAATTCCTTTCAATGGAAATATTTTATCTTTAGAAACATAAAACGTTTAAGTATTAGTTTTATAATAGTTAGTCCTGAGGAAAATACAAAAATTGAAACTTAGTTTTGTACGTTATATTGGAAGGAACTGTTCAGTTTGGACGCTCAAATGAACGGAAAAATAACATTGCATCATTGGAACAGGAAAGGGGACTGCATGTATCCGTCGCTATAACGAAAGGGTCGCAGTAATAGGAGGTCGTTCTATAGAACGTTGACTGTAGTGCTTCTTAACAGCTATGTCTCTCTTCAAAAGTATCTGATGTAAGAATATCACACGGCAGTTAATGCTTTAAAATGCTTATACAGCAAAAGAACCAGCTTGTTGGTTTGAAAAAAATTCCAGCTGCTTGGTCACATTGCAGAATTACGAAAATTTGCGGAAACATTTAGGAGGAATCAACGCCTTCAGTTTCAGTAACACTTTCTTTTTTCACATGGGTAAGGAGATGTTTCAACAGATAAGACGGGCGCTGATACGTTTTCTCACACAAGTGACAAGAACTTTCTCTCGTATGAACCGTCATGTGTTTTTTCCAGTTGGCAGCCTCGAAAAATGTCATTTCGCAATGATCACAAGAATACGGCTTATCACCGGTGTGAACCTTCTCATGCTTTTTCAAATACGATGGCAGAGTAAATGCCGCACCGCATACCTCGCAAACAAAAGCCTTTTTTTCCAGATGAATCCTCAAATGTCTTGTCAACTGAAAAGCCTGACCAAAAGCTTTTCCACACTTCTCGCAAGAATGAGGTTTTACTCCGGTATGAGTCGGGGCGTGTCGGTCCAGACTAATCTTTTTACCAAAGGTCATTCCGCAGTACTCACAAGCAAACTTCTTTTCTCCTGTATGAGAAGTCATGTGGTCTCTCAGTGCTCCAGAATAAGCAAAAGCTTTCCCGCAACATTCGCATTTGAACGGCTTCTCTCCCGTATGCGTTCTTTTATGACACTTCAGGTGTTTTAATTGGGCAAAACTGCTTCCACAGAGTTCACAGGTGTAAGGCCTTTCTCCTGTATGAATCCTTGAATGATTTTTTAAAAGTGTTTTGTGAGCGAATGACTTGTTGCATACGTGGCAAGAGTATGGTTTCTCTCCGGTATGAGTGATCATGTGTCTTCTCAGAGTGGTCGAAAAGCCGAACGATTTCAGGCAAACCTCGCAAGAAAACGGCTTTTCTTTCGTATGGACCACTAAATGCTTTTTCAAAACTGACTCACTCCAAAATATCATTTTGCAATGCTCGCAAGTCACTTTTTTGTTAGTATGAATTATTTTATGTTTGTTCAAAGATACCATATCGGTGAACTTTTCCCCACAATCGTCACAAGAACAAGGTCGACTTCCTAAATGAACATTCCGGTGATTTTTCAAAGACGAAAGCTTTGCGTAAACCTTTCCACACTGTTCACATGTGTAAGTTTTTCTGTGCAGCATGTGAGTGACCTGATGTCTCTTTAAGTTTCTCTTATTAGAAAATGACTTATTGCATGTTTCACATAGGAAAACTTTTGCTGGACAAGCCTCATCATCTTTTGAAACTATAGAATCAGTGCTCATCTTTTCTTTTTTAAAAGCATAAAATGTATGAATCAACATAAAAAATGAAAAATTTACTTTTCATTTATAGTTTGGAAATCTTAGAAATTATTTTGACAGCTTCAACACTGACAAAAGTGTTCACTGACTAAGAGTTCAAAACTCAGAATCATTCTTTGAGTTTCAAGACACTATCTTATGTAACCAGTCATCATTTCATAAAATTATCATCAATCCATATGCAAACTAACATAGAGAATTTCAAAACTCCAATGCATTTTAATTTACAACTAAGAAAAAAGAAAATAGACTATTAGCTTTTCTTATTGGCAGTGTAGATATCATATAGCTTTTAAAGGCAGGAAGTGAAAGTTACTTGAAATAGAGACATCAAATAAATTTCTTGTAGAAGAAATTGTTAAGTTCATTTAGTAGACATTTACTAAAAGGCACAATATCTCTTTCGGAATTTTTTCACATATATTCCATTTCGTATTTATTTATTCTTGCTTAATTTGCTGCACGGAAATTGGATTTTAAAGCAGAAATGGAAAAGAACCAGATCCTTTTGCTCTTATGATTCATCAATTACTTGGCAACACTACACTAGGCAGAAAGTTCTGTGCACATGAATTAAAATTATGAGAAACGTTTTATGGAGGATGTGACACATATACAAAAGCAGACAGAGTGGTGTAGTGGTTAGATGCTAGTCTCTTGCCGCCTCAGGTTTGGTCCTGGTTTCAGTTGGTGGATTTTCAAGATGCAGAAAATGGACAGTGTCCATGCCGCATGATTATGCGGTATGTAAAAGACCTCTTGAGCACTCGTTTGGCTTAGAGTCTTCTTGGCAAAATTAAACTCCTAAGGTAATTTTGCTACAAATAGAGCACAGGTGCTTCCATCTGGTGGGAAAACTGGGCGTCGAAATTCTAATGGTAAAAGCATCCGGCGGTGGGGTAGCGATGCTACATGAAAGAATGGATGCTTTTTTCCGGGGAACGCTCTAGGTATGCAAAAGATAGTGCCTCTAACGCAGCTGAATAAAAAAATCCAATCAATAAATAAATAAAATACTTCAGAACATAGATTGGAATAACCCATTAATGTTTCTGAAGATTACATTTATTCTCTTTTCTAAGATTTTGCACTTTTTTACTCATTCAAATGTATACATAAATACAGCAACAAAGGACTATGAGCTATTTAGGAAATGTTTTAAACAATATTAAACTTGAATATTACTATAGAAAAGTCATTGAATTAAGTGACAAAATGGCTCCACTTCTTCAATATTTATATTCAGTTATTTGAACGCAATAAATCTTCTTTATTCTCATTCCTTGAAAAGTAGACAAATGAATAACAATGGGATATGCTCAGAAATCACTACTGCATGACAAATACAAAAGTAAACTCATAAATTGAAAACGAACCCCTCAAATTAAATTCAAAAAAGAAAGCAATTCAAGATAATAAGCTGAGACCGACCGTAGGAAGTAGCCTCCACTGCAGTGTCTGAATTTTGGGTGAAATTAGGCACTTTACTTTAGAAATCAGATTAGTTTGTTAAACATGCATATGTAACCATTTTTGTCATCATCTTTGCAAATTGTTATTTATATTCAACGTTATGACAAGGCAGGGAGGAGCATCACATCCATTTCAATCAAAAGAGCCAACCAATAACAGCTCACAGACAGCTGGCGATCTCCTTTAATTCGCCAAGTAGGTAAAAAGTGTGACATCATAACGTCATTGCCAAGAAATGTAACAAACAAGTATATCAGGAATTTTTTTTTTTTGATACTTTGTAAGTGAAACTAAAACAATTGGAATAATTATTCGTAATCATGTTTCACTTGGTTGCTCCTTCAAGTGTAAGTTTGATATTTCTTTTCACCTCTTCATAAGTACTCACTCATTTTAAACAGAAAATAAGCAACAACCAATGTTTAAAAATAGTCTATATGTCAATGTGAAAACATTTTCAGCTGTTATGTTTCATTAGAGAAATTTTAAAATTTCGTGAAATATGTTGGAAGAAATACTTTTTCATTTCTACCTGAGCACTTTTCTGCTGAATGTTTAAACATATGACTGTTCAAGTAAACAGCGCATGTGTACCTTTTTTTTTACACCTGTCAATTTTTTTCCTTTGGTGTGAACTAGAATATCTTTACGAGCCAACAGCCTCAGAAAATGACAAACAGGGCCGATCCTAGGGTGTCGGCCGCCCGTGTGCAAAGACCTAATGTGCCGCCCCTCAAGAGTAATTTGCATATTTTGATAATATGTGACGTCCATATAAATATTCCTTCAAATTTCTATATCAAGTTCAAATTGAAAAAGGGGAAAAAAAAAAAAAAAAAAAAAAACCAAGAATGATGAACTTATAAAAAGGAAGAAAAGTTTTATTCAGTAGACCCAAGTTTTACGCAAATTTAGGCTGTCTTTGGTGACGGTAGGGGATCTGGCGGCTTTGCTCCGGTAATTTCTCGGCACTATTGTTTCAAAAACCCATTTTTGGCTATATTTGAAAACGATAGGGGAAACGTGAAACCAAAATATTTTTCGGAACTAAATTCATTTTAGACTATTTTTGGGAAGGAAGGGTTTTGGGGCTCCCAAGCGGATATTTCTAAAAGCGCAAATTTTTTATTATCTTTTGTGACGTTAACAAAACTGGAAAGCTTCGGCGGATCTTTCGGATATTTTTCGATATTAATATCTGAAAAACAACTATAGAATTTTGTCCACCTCCCTTCGACGATTGATGGGTATATGCCCTAGCGCCGTAAAAAGTTACATAAGCCAGGCAATTCTCCTCCAGAGTTTTTTAGAAATTGAAGTACCAAAATCGTATTTAAGGCATTGTTTGATAATGATGGGACAAAGAGCGAGAGGGGGTTCAATGTGACCTCACGAACTGTTTTTTGAAACTGAAGTCAATTTCAAACTGAGGGAGTGGGATTAGGGGCCTCTCTAAAGACGCTAATTGAGACTATCTTTGGTAGTAATGTTTGGGAATGGATTTCGGGGCACTCCATCACAAAAATTTCGAAAAAGAAATACGAAAAATGTCCTTAAGCAATTTTTGATGGCATTAAGAAGGGCTGTCCTCTGAAAACGTATTTTGGATTTTAAAGTCAACATTTTCAGGCTATGTTTGATTAAGTTAAGTTAGAATGGGTGAATCAGAGATTTAATTAGATCCTTAAGATCTGTGGTTCAAACAGCAAAATGTTCCTAAATTGCAGTCCTAAAAACGCCATTTCAAGACTTCGTTAGTCTCGTCAAAGATGTCATGGCATCCTTTTGGATCTTCGTTTTGGAGCTACGTTTAAATTTACTACCCGGGAAAGTTCATTCGTGATTTTAATTCGAAAAAATGCTGTAAAGAGGAAAATTACAAAATTTTAGTTTGTCATTCATATATGTTTGACTCTCAGGGGAGTCGCAATTTTCCACTGTCTCTCCACGCATCCGCGATTGTTGAAAACAGAATTTGTTGTTTGAAATGCTTGCGAGGGTATCTAATCAGTATAACTTTTTAAAAATATAACATAAAATATGTGTTCATTGTTAAAGTCTATAAAAGCTTGGGGGATAAACATTACTGACCGCCCTGGGCCCTGATTGCTCCTTTTAGAAGGCACCCTTTCATGCTTCAGGAGAGGGCCATTTCCCTCATCTCCCTTCCCCTGCATCCATGCCTGATTACCGGTTCTGTCATAAATTTTGCAACCAAATGAAGCATGTGTGTAAAGAGTAGATATTAATGGACAATGAACCAACACAATGTTCCCTAACAATCTATTTTTCTTAAACTATGCTATGCTGTCGGGAAATCGGCGCTTACTTTGATAATTCAGCACATTTATTTGACTTATAATAAGTTATCTTTTGGGAAATTCTTGATGAATTTTGCTTGATTAAAACAACTATATGATGCGGAATGCGGCCGCCCCTTGCTTTGGCCGCCCTTGTGCGGTGCACACTCTGCACACCTGCTAGGATCGGCCCTGATGACAAATCATAATCATCACACGAAAAGGTCTTTTCACTTCTACAAATTACCTCTTATCATTCAAAATATGTTAGCTGAGTAACCACACAACCTATAATTCTCACAAACAAATGTTTTTTCCTCTCTATGAAAACTCAGGTGAATTTTCATACTGAAAATTTGACAGAAATCTTTTTTCCACTCTTCCCACCAGAGACCCAAAGCTCTTTATTTAATTAAATTGATATTGACTTGAAGTGACACAATATAACATTTGTGTGGCAAAGAAAACAAAATGATGTAAGTGGCAAAACTGAAAAATTTGATATAACCTTGGTACAAATGGTAGGAAAACCTCGCCTCTGTTTCAAGGAAAGACATAGAACTAGTATCCCTGGTAGCTACTGCTATACAGCTGGATTTAGAAATAAATAAATAAATGAAAGCCTACCCAGGATATGAACTTCAAATAAGGTAGTGATAAGCAAAGGGACGAAAGTGGGCTTTTTAAAGTTTTGAACATGTTTAAAAATCAGATCCTTGGCAGGCTTTCATTGAAATTTTTTTTCTAAATCATGCTGTATAGCAGCACCTACCATGAATAATAGTACCAACCCTTGCCTGAATTCAGAAGACGAGTTCTCCTAACAGTTGTGCTGGTCAACTCATTCTCAATTTTGGCCCTTAAATACCTTTGCTTCCCATTGATACATTTGAAAATCAAGATATTTCAGGTATCCAAAGAATATACAAAATACAATCCAAAAGTTTGGGGACAAGTTGTATAAAAACTTCCCGTGAATAGTTAACATTACTGACAGGGTTTGCCGATATATATCATGATATATATCACGATATATATCCGATATTTATTTTGAAAATATCATGATATTTTTGATACTTACTTTTTCAACTACGGTATTTTCAATATAAAAAGTACATTAATCATAGTAATATTGTTCATTTATTATTAAAAATATCTATAAAGTTTTGTGCTACATTTTTATGATGTATTAATACATCAATAATATAACTTAGTAGTACAATATTCCTTTTTTACTTGCATTTTGTATCCATAAAATTATTAGCAATGTAACAATTTCAATTCATATTAAAAGTGCCTAGTTAAATATTAAAAATTGTTCAGCAAAAAAAAAAAAAAAGTCTTATGACTGTGCACTGACTAATGCATATTATTCATTTCTGAATCATATAACTAAAAAAGCAGAAGAAAAAAGAATTAAAACATCTAATGCTAAATTAAATCCATTAAAATTGATAGAAATACAAAACAAAATACTAGATACAAATAATGAAAGAAACCATAATTTTAAGTCTTCATATTGTTATTATAATATAAGATAATAAAGAGTGGTTTGAGGATGCATTTACTATTTTAAAGACTTGAGTTTGTGCTAATTGAAAAGATCGGATATATATATCAAAATATCCTATACATATCAAAATATCGGATATTTTCGAAAATATCACGATATTTTCGAACCCTGATTACTGAAGCATATCCCCCTTCAAACTAGTGATGTGCTGGATCGTTAAAAAAGTAGATCCGCGGATACTGATACGGATTATTAGCGTCAAGATCCACGGATACGGATCATTAGCGTCAAGGATACGGATCTCAAAATGTTTTTGTTTCTGCCCAATTCAACTATCAAAGTGTAAAATTTATCACGGAATGTATTCCCGTCACTATAATAACACTGTTTCCTCAAAAAATGTCATCTACGGCGAAAATATAATAAAGACTATGATTTACTCTTTGAAGAAATCTCCGTTAAAATTGATGGAGATTTGGAAGGAACGGGGAGCGCAGCATTAATGCTCAGATAGAATGTGAAAAATTATTTCTAGCTTGCTCGGTAGATTAGGATACAGGAGCAAGAATGTAAAGCTGCTACTGGATAGGCTAGAAATAATTTTTCGCATTTTATTTCAGCATAAATGCAGCGCTGAGCCATTCCACCCAAATTACTCCGACCGACAGAATAACAGAGCCGGGAACACTTTCACAAACAGTAAATAGAGACTTTTGTCTCTTTCTTTAAAGGATGCCAGGAAAAACCAGATTATTAACCAGAAATTAAGAAAAACAGAAACCCCATATCAATAACAAAAACTAATATTAAACTAAAAATTAAAAAAAAAAACATGTCTCAGAGGGCCGTTGGCTTCTGAAATGATACCTTGTAATTTAAATAGGGAATAAAACCTAATTTTAACTGAATTTAAGTCTTTTATTCAAATATTTAAAAATTTTCAGAACAGAAAAGATCCATCAAAAAAGTAACGGATACGGATCTTTATTTTTCCTCGGATATTCGCGGATACGGACACGGATATCCGGAACATCACTACTTCAAACTAGTCACCTTGAGTAATTATGCACTTCTGCCAATGTTCGTATAAATTTTGGTAGCGCTCCTGGAAGCCATTTTTCACAACCTCCTGTAAGGTCTCTTGCGATGCAGCTTTAACTTCATCGTGGTGAAGAAGGCGACTTCCATGTTCAGGATGGACGCTACAATTGGATGTCGAAAAAATAACACCATGTTTCATCGGGCTTAGCCCCGTGTGACTTTTATCTATTCCCAGCAGTAAAATACATTTTCAGGGATGCCGCTTTCTTTCATCAAATGAAGTTAAAGCTGCATTGCAGGAGGCCATTGAGAAGGCTGCAAAAAATGTATTCCAGGAGTGCTTCCAAAAGTTATATGAAGGTTGGCAGAAATGCATAGTAGCTCAAGGTGACTATTTTGAACGTGAATGTGCTTCGGTGATGTGAACTATTCAGGGTAAGGTTTTATACAACTTGTCCCCAAATTTTTGGATCGTACAACATAGGGCTGGACAATGCATTGATGTATCGCCAAAAACCGGTGTGCATCCTACATCGTTAAACAGGCTTAGAATTTTTCTATAAACCGATGCATTAATAATGCTCCAATATACACACACCGATCAGATTGCTGCCATTTTAATCTGTAATTTTTTTCACACTAATGTTAATTCCCTGTGTGCCAACCCATTTTGGCTTAACAATGAAGGTACGAAGAGTTAGACCTTCATTTCTCCCAAAACATGTAAGAGTTGTGCATGTGTTTTTAGTTGTGGACAAAAGATATGTTGATGAACTAGTAAGTTTATCATACTTGCCAGAAAAAAAAAGCAAGCACAGATGTCGCACGGGTCGGTAACTGGTAGTATCAATGACCCACCCCCCCAAAAGCAAATAAATAAAAAATAAATGAATAAATAAATAACAAAACTTTATAAATGTTGTATGTAAATATAAAATTTATATAATTTTCAAAAATAACTTGGTTTTATTTTTGTGGCATTGCAAAAGTTTGGAATCTTATATAATTAAAAACTGAGCGTATGTATCTGTAAGTATCTGAGCTTATGTCCAAGTAACTTCTCTTGAGCGCCAATGAACTGACCATCGAGCCAGGTATCGATGGATTCGTAATCTTCTCATCTTCATGTTTGGCTACTTAACATAATCCTCTGATAATAATTAGCGGAGATATCAATAAAAACTACTAATTATGACTCTTAGATTTCAAAATAAAATCCCTAATTTTCGAAGGCTTTCCTCCATTCAAATTATTATTCAGTGCTTCATCTCAACTTTCCGTAACAATACTTTTATTAAAATTTGTAGTTGTAGCATGAAGCAAATCGTTAAATGAAAGATTTGTTGCCATTTTTGTTCTCGAATATAAAGCAAATAAATTTTGGTTTTTGTTTTGAGGCTTTTCCTGCAATCGGGGGATTTAAAATGTTTACTTTTTGGTTATTTTTCCTGCAATATGACGCAAAATTTTACTGATTTTTTTTTTCTTTTGTTCAAGCCTGATTGTTGAACACTTGTCACTAGACATAAGTATTATTTTTGAGGTGCACCGTGCAAAGCCGGGCCATGCAGCTAGTACAAACATAAAATGCGAATTCTTTTTATGCAAAATTTGTCCTGGATGATATCTGTAACCTCCAGTTCCCCCCTACAATACTGGGCACTCTATTTTTGTTCAATTTGTTAGATGAAAAATAATTTAAGAAATATTGGTGACAATCTTCCGAATTAAAGTATTTCAGCTTTTTTATAAACTATGAAATTCCTCTTTGAGTGTCACCTGGTGCAGCCCCCCTCTCCTGCTACCGAATACAAGGTACCTTTTTCAAATGCAAGAATATGTGAGCTCAGCTTTTGAATGGAATTCATGGGCTTTGCATTCATTTACTTATGTCTTTTTGCATTGAAAAAACAGGCTCATTGTAATCTCAAAACTTGCCTTCCATATTTTTTTTCACTAACTTGCGCATTTAGCAGTGCTTTATAATAAAGTTGGCTCTCTGTTTAACGACTTTTAAGGGACCACAAAAATTCGTCCGTAAGTAGAAAGCGTCCTTAAATAGAATGCTTTTAACACTTCTATGAACCATCTGGGACCGTGAAAAGCAGTCTTTAAATAGAGAAAGTCGTTAAACAGAGAGTCTACTGTATAATGAATTTCTTTCCTGTGCAGAAATCTGTTAATTCATATCTGATATGTTATATAATTTTTATACCTTGTATGTATTTTGTAAAACTTAAACAAGCAAGTTTAGTTTTAAAATCAAAGGGGAAAAAAAATAATTTGAATTCGGAAATTTTGAATTCAAATTAAGATTCTTGCAATCATGAGTCGCGACAGGGCCTTAATCATTGGTTACAACCCACATCACTTGTTTCTAGAAACGGCTCCTGTCCTTTCCAGCCTGCCTCTCCTATTGAGTGGTTACGTGTGTTATTTGTGTATGTGTAGGCTTGTGTATGTGTGTAGACCTATTTGTATCAGGGTTGGCCGAATTGGACCCAATTGGGTTGGACACAATGGTTTTTTTTGAAAAAACCCATTTAAAAAAACCCATTATTTAGCCCACTTTTGGGTTTTTTTAAATTTTGTGAGAAGTTTTTAAAAAAATTAATTAATTTAAATACTTTCACAATTTAAACTTCTTTTTTATTTGTTCTTCACCACAGACAATGAACACAAAAAATGAATTTTGAGCTTTAATAGTATTTCTTAACTCTTAACGGCATTAAAAATATACTTCAAAGATTTTAAATAAATGTATTTAACTTTTTTCTTTAACTGGTCAATAAATAACTCAAATTATCTTGACCAAGTCCTGTCACATCTGATTTTCTCAATATTTGTAGATTGTACAGAGGAAACTAATCTAGTTAAAAGGCTTTCATGTAAATTATTTTCTGCTAACCAACACGTCACAAATCTCGAATAAACACAAGGTAATTTTTTTAGAAATAAACAGATTTTTCAAACGGTCTACAGAAAACAGAACAGGTACAGTATTTTCATTATTTTACAAAAAAGTTTAATATTTCTTACCCTGTACACAGAAATAGAAAAACAGGCAACATAAAATTCAAAGAAATGTCTTGATTAAGCTGGAATTCAGTAAAAAGGGATTTAAACTAATTGAGGTTCTACAGTAGTTTTGCAAAACAAAATGAAATACTATAAAGTAAAATGCAAAAAAAAAAAAAAATGTAGCAATTGAAAACGAACAATAGATTTTATAACTCGAGAAGTAACTTTGCCTTAACTGTTGGTAATAATGAAAATTAAAAAAATCTGAAACTTTAACATTCTTGGGTTTTTTCACATTTTTCGTCTTTTATCCTTTTTTTCAGAAAACTCTGAATTTTAACTAGTTTTCCAGCTTTTTACCCGAAGATAATTTTTGCACTTTGTCCATATACTTATGCTACAATATGCTACAAGTACCCCACATTTTCCCTAAAAAAAGACAAAAAAGCCCACATTTCTTTTAAAAAACCCAACTTTAGTTGGGTTTTTTTTGGGTTTTATTTAAAAAAACCCTGGGTCCATGGGTTTTTTAAAAAAAACCCGGGTTTTTGCCAACTCTGATTTGTATGCACGTTGTCATGTGTGTAGTGTATGTGTGTAAAGGTGTGTGAGTTTGTATGTGTAAGAGTGTGCGTGTGCGTAGGACATGGACGCCACAGACCAGGAGAAGCAGATTGCTGAGGACTAGAGGAGCCGCGCCTGCAGAGAACCTTGGGGGTTGAAAAAGGAACCAAACATGAAGGATGGTCAAATGAAAACAATTAGTAATCATGATTTCTCAAAAAAAAAAAACCCTCACATTGTGATGCATTGCTACATCGCGATATAAGGTTGGTGATGAATCACGATGCAGAAATTCCCACATCGCCCAGCCCTAGTACTACATATGTTACGTCAGCAATGAATAGCAAAATTATGGCACACAGATGCAGATGTTCTGCACCGGATTTGACAGTGACTTTTCATGATTAATAAAGTGAAACAAAGTTACTGAGCTAGAAGTAGGAGAGTGATGTTTAGTTACGTAGATAGGAGAAAACCTAACCACCTAACTTCTAGGATCATAAATAGAAATTTCAAAAAAAAAAAAAAAATAGCCAGATATCTTGTTTTAAGAGATCATGTATAAGAGAAAAAAAAAACAATTGCAGTTAACACTGCAGTTAATATCCCAAAAGGCAATGGTCGGCCCTCTTGAATATTGCAGAGCAACCCTCACTCCCAAATAGGATCAAAAACACGAAAATCGATCTCACTAAAACTCTCAATGGTGCAGCCTGCGCCATACCCCCCCCCCCCCATCAGCATCTCTGCTTAACAATCATTGACAACTTTAGTTTAGTTAATATGATACAAAATAGAATTAAATAAACTATTTTTTACTATTTGAATGACTTTTAAATCAAACATATTTCACATGCGGTCAGATAAGTAACGCTCATAAGTCACACATGTAATAGAATGTATAAATTTTTTACAGGTATGTATGAACTTATATGAGGGAATGAGAAGCAAAGGGGTGGAAGTGTCAAAATTAAAAATTTGAATATAATCAGCACAAGTGGTAGGTGAAACTCTGTTCTTTTGGAGCAAAAGATAGTACTAGTAGCCCTCCTGTTATACAGCATGGGTTAGAAAAAAATTTGAATGAAAGCGTACCTAGGACGCTAATCTTTAAACACATTTTACTAAAAACTTGAAAATGCTCCCTTACAGCCCTTTGTTTCTGCTCCTCACTGCTTTACATACAAACTCGTAGAAAAAAAAAGCATTCATTTCACCTTAAAAACTTCACATGAAATCTTAATATATAAAAATCTGTGCGGACATTTGTCACCATAAGGCTTTTAAACGGCTGGACCAATTTTGATCAAATTTTTTGCGTGTTATTAAGTTGTGGCAAGCATGCTTTTGAAGCGTGATGGATCGATTCGGAAATGTTTTTGCTAATTAATTAATTAGTTTAAACATCGGATGGTTTATGAAAAATGATTATATTTATTTTAACCTATTGTTGAGCGAGAACTGAAATAAATATTTAACCCGTTGCCAATGGACAATAAGAAAGCCAGTTCTGCTTTTTCTAATGAAATTTCCTAATGTGATATGTCAATTGATAACAGATAAAACACAGAGAGAGTGAAGCCTTCAATTCTCTTGAAAGCAAAGATTTTAGGTCCCGAGATATATTTTAAAGTAAAGTACTGGAAGGTTCACGCAAATCATATGTTCTGTTGTCCATGTGACCAGATCAGTGCTTTAGGTTTACCTAACCGAATGATCAGAAAGTACTGGACCTAGCATCATTTCTTTCTCGGCTCAAATCCATCTGAGTTTTGGCACCAATGTCAAGAACATTTTAAGGATTATCAAACTATTTAGTACATTATTAAAGGAAAAGATGATGGAATTTAAAGGCGAAACAAATTTTATTTTCGTCCAGATAAATAACAACAGGGTAGTTTTGTAAACAAAAGATCAGTTGGAATGGAAGATCTTTATCTTTGGTGGAAAGAACAAATTAGGCAATATATGAAGTTTTAAAAGTTTTCATTCAAAAGATCGGACCACTAATTGGTCGGAGTTGGTTTCGCTCACTGATCGGCTGGATTACAGTAACGTGTGGCTTGGCGACAATAAACAATAGAGTTGCATGATCATTTGTTTACATTTTAAAGCTACTGTTTATGTAATTTATTGTATTTTTTGCTTATTTGGCGAAATATTTCAAATCGCAAAGAATTGTTGTATTTTTTGTTTATTTGGCGAAATATTTCAAATCGCAAAGAATTGTTTTTCGTTTTTAAAGAGCTTTTAGTCATTTTAATTGAAGAATGTTTATTTTAAATCAGGGGGGGGGGGAGAATGAGTGATTTTTGCTTATTCAGAGAATTGTTTTTACCTTTATCATTTTTTTTAAACGATTTCCTTTCGATTGTTTTATCCTTTTTCATATGGCGGATGTTGCAGCAGGATTTCCTCTTTGTTCTAGATGGGTAGTTAGTTTTTTACACTTAATACATGAGAACGCTTTTTATCCTTTGAGTATGGCTGAAGGAACAAACCATAAAGTGCAAGAGAAAAAATAGTTAATAAAACAACTGCTCAGTGGGCATTAGATAAATCCAAGTTGTAATAAATACACGCATTCTGACACCAAGCAGCTTAAAACATTTTCTTTTTATTTATTTTTTTCAACAAAACGTTTCAAACATTTGATAGAGTATTGAAATTTTTTAACATCTCAATTTACAAAGTTTGAACAGAACAACGTCTGTCTGGTCCTCTAGTGACAATATAAAAAAAAAAATTCATTGTTTATTTCACAAACTTAAACAAAACTTTCAAGACTATTAACATTTTATTTTTTAAATGCCCTCACCCCAAAGGCAGATGGCGCACCCCCTCAAATGCTATGAGAACAACTGTGCAGAATGAGAACCCCACACATAATAAGATCAAAAAACATCTTAAGTTCCCCCCCCCCCCCCTTTCGCTTTGTTGAGGCACCTGTGTTGGGTGCACAAGATACCTCAACAATCAAAATGGAATAATACTCTACTTTTCATACTGTTTCTGAATTTAATTTATTCAGTAACAAAATCTATCTTACATATGCACAACTAATGCATTGATTCCTCAGAATGAAATTCAAATACAAGTAAACAGCATAAATGATTGCAAAAAATAACATTTTTCATTAGTAGTCTTCAATTTCTGTACTTCAATAATTTCCTTAACACAATAATAAAGGAGCCTTACCCCTTTATTTTCATACTAATAAACTCAGGGGTAGGGTGCGTCTTATTTTTGAAGATGTTATTTTTTCATGAGGCACCCTCTCATTTTGTTCCTTTGGATGAAAAAAAAATTCACATATTATAAAAATAAAAATTGAATAAAATTTAGAGGTTGCTACTGTTGCTTCAAAATTTGAAATCTATTCTTTTTTTTTTTTCGCATCGATTATTATAATACTTATTTATGTTATCTTTTTGTCATTAATTTTAATTAGTAATAAATTAGCTTGTCACTGACTTTGAAATTATTTCATATTTTATTAAATCATGTTAATTAACTGTAGCTACAATCAACTCTCAACCTCTTAACTAACTATTGGTTAGCAACTCAAAGAAGCACAAGTTGTCAGTTAAGAACTCAAAAAGAAAATTAAAAGAGTTCTATTTCAATAATCAAAACCAAAATTATTGGAATCCATCATTAGATTATTTGCTTGACCCTGCTCTTGCTGATGATACTTTACGCAAGATTTCACTTCCAGACAAGAAATTATTTCTAACTGAAAGAAAACTAACTAGGAGGACAAGGCAAAATTGGTAACAAATAAATTTCTATTTAAAAAGGCAACAGAACTTGCGTGAAAAGAAGAAATTTTGAAAGAAAAAAATCATGAAAAATCTGAATCAACTGTAGTGAAAGTATTTTTTTTTTTTTAAGCCTCTGTTGTAACGGAATGTACTTTGATTCTGAAGAACAAAATTTGCAATAAAGTTTATCTAGATTTGATCTTTTTTTGTTGAAAAGCATTTTCACTTACAAGAAGGACTGTTGCTTCAAGTAATTTTATCTGACATCTACGTGTCATTTCTGAAGAGAAAAAAACTCCAAATTGGTCTCTTTCTTAAAGAAACCTAAAAGAACAACTCCTTCAATGAAACACTAAACAGCAGTTGTTGTAGAACTAAAGCCAAAGGAAAAAAAATAGAGGATTTCATTACTAATATTCAGATTTTTCACCATAAAAGTCTTTTCATCAAGTTTTTTTGAAAAGATATTATCAAATAGTTTGGATGATGAGTAGCAATCAGAAAAAGGCTTGTATATTTCACATTACTAGAAACAAAGGGGGAAAAATTACAATATTGGTGAATGGGTAAAAGACTGAAATTGTAAACCAATGATATGAATGGCGTAGTGGAACTTTGCAGGATTTGAGTTTGACATTATTACACAGCATAGAATCATGAAATGCTTATTATTTTTTTGTATGCATAGGGAAAAAGTATTTGGGTTATATGTTTCTACCTTAACCAACCCAAATTCATGTTGATGTCAAATATTGCAATAGAAAATTGGAATATATTTTTACTCAATTTTTTTCACAATGAACGTAATTTTAATCGCTGGTAGCAACCTCTAAATTTTGTTCAAATTCTATGAAACTTTTAAGTAAGTGTTTTTTCATCAAAAGGAAGCAATTAAAGGGGTGCATCATAAGAAATTCAAAATTTTTTCAAAAAGTGCATTATAAGACGCACCCTACTCAGGGGCGTATTTAGAAGTGTGCAGGCCCCGGGGCAACAAAGGAGTGGAGGCCCCTAACAGGGTTCAAAAAGATCATCATATTTTCGAAAATATCCAATACTTTGATATATATCTGAATATTTTGATATACATGTAAATATCCGATATTTTCAACCCGTGAAAGTTAGGATATTTTGTAAAAATTTTATTGTGGGGGCCCCTTTGTTGTGGAGGCCCTGGGGCAATAGCCCCGCCTGCCCTCCCCTAAATAAACTGGGTAACGATTTATGAGCTTCAAATATAGGCTATTTTCAAAAGATTATGCAGCACATCTATACACAAAAAAAGAAAAAAAAAGTTATTTTAATACTTACAACAAAAGTTGGAAGACATTTGATATTTGACAAGAATTCTCCCCTTAGTACCAACACTTTTAAATCCTCGTGAAATCATTCATCTTTTGAAGAAATGATTATCATTCCACATGTAAACTTCAAGTGTTCAAAGTTTCTAAATCTCCAATGGCTAAAAATTTAAACCTACCAGGAAATAAAATAGACTAGTATTAGAAAGTTTCACTAGCATTAAAATACATTTAAATTTTGCTTATTAGTTGAAGAGAAAACAAAAAACTTTAATTTGCAATAATATTAGTAAATTGAAATAAATAAACTGCTAGATACCTTACCTACCACACCAGTGGCGCACCCACGGAGGGGGCTAAGGGGGTTACGCCCCACCCAGAAGCCAGAAGGAATTCATAAAGGGTCATCAACCCCTCGGACCAGACAATAGAGAATGCATAAAATATCTTTTTTCCGCTTTTAATTTTGGAAAATTTCTCGAAATATGTCCCTCATTTCACGAATGAGAGCTCCTTACGATACGTATAGCCCCTCCCAGGAAAAATTCCTGGGTGCGCCACGGTACCACACCAGTCAAAAAAAAAAAGTAAGTATTACAGAAAAAAATATGTTTTGATTTGTAAACAAAAACGTCAAAAAAGCACTAATTTGCAGATTACTGCATACACGTGTTTCGGCGTTTCAGAGAACGCCTTTTTCAATGCAAAAAGTAAAGAGCTTACGGATGAAAAGACATCTCACAAAAGATGTCTTTTCATTCATAAGCTCTTTACTTTTGCATTGATACAGGCGTTTCCTGAAACGCTGGAACACGTGTACGCAGTAATCTGCAAATTTGTGGTTTTTGACGTTTTTGTTTACCTTACTGTTCAGCACAAAGGTATTTATTTATCTTATCATGTTTTGATTTGTTCATTTTTATTTGAATGTCTGAGAATATTTTTAAAATGCCAGGATTTTGAACTTAAATTAAATTATTTTTGAGGAAATGAACAAGATGTCCATTACAGGGAACTTAAAACCTTTTTCATGACAGCAAACAAGCTGCTTTAGTTCACTTTTGTTTCACATAAATTTCCTAGTAGTGACATTCTAAGCATAAAAACATACACAAAACATAACTTTTAAATTTACAGAACCATACACTGACTTGTTCAAAAGGGGATGCCCCGATGGGAGGTCACTGTGACCTCCAAAAACTTCCCGAATTCTAAAAATTTTGTCTTGACAGTTCTGCGATTCAAAAACAGTAATGCTTGAAAAAAATTATACTGCCTTATGTCTCTTTTCATTACATATACACATGTTCGCATTTTATCCTTTGGTAAAATTCAAGTTTTATTCGGTTTCATCCCTGTTGAATATTTGATGCAGTTTCAACGACTCAAAAGAATCTATGCGTGTATTCAAATACGCGCGTTTGAAGTTTGCAAAAATTCCAATAAAAACAAATAAATTGATGCAGATAAAGCAGAGTTAGCACTAATTCTTCAGCAACAAATATTTCATTTTTACGAGTGAAATGTAAAAATTAATGCATGCATAAAAAATCAAATAGTAGTACCAAAAAATTTTTTCACTGTAAAAAGATTATAACGAAAAGCACTTTTGGAATCCTACGGTTATACGGCCCTGTTTAGAATAGCTAGAATAACACTAAAAAGAACCAATTGAACAATGGTGATCATTATGGACGGCCTCCACAAATTGAATAACAACAAATTTGGGAAATAAAGCTCCAATATTACAAAACATACCTGATAGCGAAAGTACACGACAGAGGTGAAAAAATTTTTCCGTAAAGCGTAAACGTAAACAAAATTGAGATTCCTCGGTGACTCAGTCAATGCAGGGACATTCTTGACGGCAAGCGGAAGGCAACCCTATATCTTGGCGCCCGAAGGATTATTCTCTTCTTCGAAACGCATAGCCTCAATCTTACTCATAGAGGAATCTCCCCTCTGAGAAATCAATTGAAAGCAACAGCCTTTTAATGTTTTTCGAAGAAAAAAAAAAGCTTCATGTTTTTTCGTAATTCATTGCATTTAGAGTGATAACAATATAAGGCACTGAAAATTTATTTCAGCGAAATTGGCTAGTGTCTACTCCCATACATATGTGTAGTGTGTTAAAAAAACTGAACTTACCTTCTCTGAATTTCAAGAACGTGAAACTACGTGTGAAACAGCAATTAAACGGCATATGATTAACAGCTGCTGAAAAGTGAAGGGTTTAAGAAGAGTTTTGAATGAGGAACATTTTATTTTAAATACGCCAAACATCGCGATAAAGCGCCGATTACACGACACTGGTTTCGCACATGCGCAGTGTTTGATAAATAAAAATCAATCGCTCATGAATAACATGGATTTGGAACATCGATAAATTGGAAAACTTGTTGGTTTTGTTGTTGTCGGTGTTTTCACGACAGTCGAGATTTGTACAATATCTTCTACATTTAGTTTCTGTTTTAACTTATACTCTGGTATTTTGAATAGCATAACAATAGTATTAACCTCTAATTGCTTCATGTTTGCTTGATATTGCATCTGTTATAACAAGTTCATTGATTTATCAGGTACGTATACGTGTACTTACAAAATTATATTTACAACATTGGTTAAATTTTGAAAACTCGTGAATAGCTTCTAGCGGAGATGCATTGTTTTCAGAATTTATTTGATCGTCTTTCCGCTCTGCTGTTTTAGAGATAAGGCAGGGAGAAAATGTTCCTTTCAAAAAAATTGTCTTGGTTTATTTTAAATATTAATAATGATATGTTCATTGTATTATTTATTCAACTGTAACCGAAATTGCCTAATGATATGGATGTCTAACATGGGCGCCCATATGCAAAATTTTAAGGGGAGGGGGTCAGAGATTTTCCCCATGGTTTAGCAGGATATTTTCCCCATGGAAACCGATTTCAGTACAGATTCAGTTATTAAAATTTTACATTTTTAATAACTTATTCATTAATGGCTTGAGAAGAAATGTTTTTACATTTTTGCAAAGAAAAAACAGGGGTCTGTTCATCATTTTTCACAGGGTCCTATTTTTGTGAATTAAAAAATATATATATATCTTGCGAAAAATAAAATTGTTTTGTGAAATTTCAAATAAACCAAAAGTTGTCCATCAATATAGATTAGATTTCTTATTTGCATACTAATTTATTAAAAAGTGAATCCATGAAATGTCTGATTTGGTCAATCGAGATTTTGTAAATGGTCTTTTTTAACGAATTAGATTTTTGTGAAGGGTTCTTAAAAGGACCTATATTTCAGGGTTGGCAAAAACCCGGGTTTTTTCAAAAAAGCCCATGGACCCAGGGTTTTTTGGGTTTTTTTTAAATATATCCCAAAAAAACCCAACCAAAGTTGGGTTTTTTAAAATAAATGTGGGTTTTTTTGTCTTTTTTTAGGGAAAATGTGAAGTACTTGTAGCATATTGTAGCGTAAGTATATGGACAAAGTGTAAAAAGTGTCTTCGGGTAAAAAAAGCTGGAAAACTAGTTAAAATTTAGCGTTTTCTGAAGAGAAGTATAAAAGACGAAAAAATCCAAGAATGGTGAAGTTTGAGGTTTTTTAATTTTCATTATTACCAACAGTTAAGGCAAAGTTACTTCTCAAGTGATAAAATCTATTGTTTGTTTTTAATTACTACATTTTTTCTTTGCATTTTACTTTATTGTATTTCATTTTGTTATGCAAAACTACTGTAGAACCTCAAGTAGTTTAAATCCCTGTTTACGAAATTCCAGCTTAATCAAGACATTTCTTTGAATTTTATGTTGGCTGTTTTTCTATTTCTGTGTACAGAGTAAGAAATACTAAACTTTTCATAAGATAATGAAAATACTGTACCCGTTCTGTTTTCTGTCGACCGTTTGAAAAATCTGATTATTTCTAAAAAATATACCTTGTGTTTATTCAAGATTTGTGACGTGTTGGTTAGCAGAAAATAATTCATGTGAAAGCCTTTTAACTAGATTAGTTTCCTCTGTACAATCTACAAATATTGAGAAAATCAGACTTGACAGGACTTGGTCAATATAATTTGAGTTATTTATTGACCAGTTAAAGAAAAAAGTTAAATTACATTTATTTAAAATCTTTGACGTATTTTTTTAATGCCGTTAAGAATTAAGAAATACTATTAAAGTTCAAAGTTCATTTTTTATGTTCATTGTCTGTGGTGGTGAAGAACAAATAAAAAAGAAGTTTAAATTGTGAAAGTATT
Organism: Uloborus diversus; assembly: GCF_026930045.1. Classification (NCBI taxonomy): domain Eukaryota; kingdom Metazoa; phylum Arthropoda; class Arachnida; order Araneae; family Uloboridae; genus Uloborus; species Uloborus diversus. The sequence continues at coordinate 15,528,453 of NC_072737.1, read as the reverse complement.
TAAATTAATTATTTTTTAAAAAAAACTTCTCAGAAAATTTTAAAAAACCCAAAAGTGGGTTAAATAATGGGTTTTTTTAAGTGGGTTTTTTCAAAAAAACCCATTGGGTCCAATTCGGCCAACCCTGCTATATTTGCTCTGGCCAGACCCTTGAAAAAGTATTAAAAGCAAGAAAGTTCTAATTTCTAAGGTTGGGCTTGAGCCCTCACTTTCCTCCCTATATGGGCACCCATGATATCTAACACATCATGTTTTATACTTATGGTCTTATACCATTTTTGCGCACCCTTGCTTATAATGCTGTACAAAGAAACTCGAAACATTGATTTTAATGACCAGCAATATATAACAGCCCAAGGGCCTGTTCACATGACGCGATTGTGCTGCTTTAGAAACATCAACGATAGGAATTAACTCACATTAGTAAAATACCAAGCTCTCTACAAGAGCGTTTATAAGCTGACACACATTCATTTCAATGCAGCGATTTGAAATGTAGCTTGCTAATGCAATGTAATGGGGTCGTTTCCAAAATTTTAAAAGTATTTTCTTCTGAAAGAGCATGCTTAAAAACATAGGATCTAACCATTTTTTAAGTAATTTATTGAAGTTTAATATTTTTAAAAAATTACTTAAATGAGTGCGCTTTCATTGTTTACACTTCTGTCATGTGACATCACAAATGATGAAGTGCGATAATGTTGCCATTCACAGAACAAAATATTTAATTCGCATCTTTACTCACGTGTATTGGCAACGATAGGGTTGATAGCAAGCGTAGAGCGCAATTTTAATTCGCTGCTTGATTATCATAACGTGGAAACGTAGTAGAAAGATGCGCCAAATTGCATCATTTATGACGTCATAAAGACCACGCCTTGTTTAAAGAATCGGACATTTTAAAAAAGTAATTAAAAAAAACTGTTGGGAAAATGAAAGTATTTTCTGGGTCCATGTAATTTTTTTTGCTCATTCTATCCATTTCAATGACTAAAAGTAGTACTTTTGACTGAAGGAAACCACCCCATTATGTCAAGAACAAAATCTTGTAGATAGCACAAAAATACATTTGGTTTACCCATAGGAACTTTCAAAGCAGCTCAATCACATCAGATGAAGAAGCCCAAATAGTATACTCTGCAAACAGCCCTTTTGCAATACAGTCAACGCTCTTTAGAACGACCTCCCTTTACTGCGACCCATGCAGGGCCGGATTTAGGCGAGGGCAGGCGGGGCCACCACAACAAAGGGGCCCCCACAATAAACATTTTACAAAATATCCTAACCTTCACGGGTCGAAAATATCGGATATGTACATATATATCAAAATATTTGGATATATATCGAAGTATTGGATATTTTCGAAAATATGATGATATTTTCAAACCCTGATTAGGGGCCTCCACACTTCCAAAGCCGGCCCTGTACCCATTCATGGAGTCTCGTTTGCTATTCCGTAGATGCAATGTTACTTTAACGTCCATTAGAACTTCCAAACTGAATCGTTCTTTCCAGTATAACGACCAAAATCAGATTTCCAGTTAGATGTAATTTTAATAACTATGCATTTGAAAACCTTTATTAACTGTTTCATGTTTCTGAAGGTAAAATATTTTTATTGAAAAGAGTTTTTTTGATTATGAAAGAGTCAAAGATTTGATAACAATCACGCACAAATAATAGACATTAAGAAATTCTTTTTTTTTTTTGAAAAGCGCAAAGCTTCTACAATTATCTGAATATTACTAAAGATAGAAACTTGTATTTAAAAAAAAATCTCAAGCAAAGTAAAAAACAAACCATTATTTTTATACAAAAATATAACCGATTTGTGTCAGTTATTTTCCGTGTCTTTTGTCGCTAAATGTACTTTTTTAAGGCTATGTTAAATTTAATTTAATATTAATTATTTTGTATCTGCAATTACTCGCCATTTTTTTGGGGTTCTTCATCCTGTTTTAAAGTGAAGCAAAACGTGTTGATGCCATTCTAGTATTTTTTAAAAAACGTCTAAAAATAAACAATATCTTGTACACTTGCGTTATAGCAACCGATTTTATTCGAACAAAAGACGACATTATAATGACTGTATTTATTCTATTGATTGGTTTAAAAGTTGTTACTGTATGTGGTGGACGAGTAAAATATTGTTATTATCTTTGTTCATTAGAAATTAGAGACACAAATATAACTACAGAGTTAAATACTGTCAAAAAACTTTTGTTTGAGGTAAATCAACTGTCAAATATGACTTATTCCGCAAAAAAATACTATTCATCCACTTTTGCGTATAAAACTTGCTTAAATGTCAAATTTTATTAAAGGGATAAGATATATTGGTAAAGGAATTTTCTATTTGAGAAGTGTTTGTTTCTCATTTAGTGACATTAAATTAAAAGAAAGTATTCTTTTGGTCCCCAAATAAGAAATCTTATGAAGAACGATGAATTTGGAGAATATCTTAAAGAGAAAGAACTAGCTCCTTTGTTAACCCAATTCTAGGATTTTTGAACAATCATAAAGCAGATAATGCGGAAGTTAGCGCAAGACTTGTTAAAAAAACATGTAACGATTTGGTACAACATTACTTTAAAAATGGGTATTAATTCGCAAAAGGGAAAGTTAATTTTTCGTCATTTTCTCTTATAAAGTGCAATTTGTAAGTGAGAGTCTGCAGACCTCCTCAAAGATCTTGGACGGGTGTAGCAGCATTTCGCTGTTGCTATTCGGCAGTGGATACCTACTTTAACTTTAGCAATTGTAAACATATTGTTACAAATTCTGTAAATAGTAATTATTGTAGTAACGTAACCTGTAAATAGTTTCCCGTAATGAATATACAGCCCCTATACATTCGGCTAAAGTATATGGTCCCCTATTTTTTCATTGATAAGATTTGTGAATGAAAAGCAATAAGAAAGTGTGAAACGGTGTAGCATTTTCTGGAATGGTTGCGAGATTTCTTTCGATGTTATAAAAAGGCCGTTACGCATGATAAAAAGTTTAGTTTCGATTGAGAATTTGTGCTGAGAGTGTATTAGCTCTGTTTATTGCGAGGCATTTCGCTGTGTTGTTTTTCGTATTTGGAAGTAAATACGTGTGTAACTGTTGAGTTTACGGTGTTGTGTGATATTTGCTTAATTGCTGATGATTAATTTAGCAGTTGTTGACGCCCTTTCCTGTACATAGTGTAAATAAATTTCCTGTGTTTTTAATCAAGAACTGTGTCCTTTCAAGAAAGTTGGAAGTGGCACCGGATCTGTTACAATATTATGCAGCAAATTTGCATAACAATGCCACTCCAGTATTGTTTTAATCCAGGGTTGGAAAAAACCCGGGTTTTTTAAAAAGTCCATGGACCCAGAGTTTTTTGGGTTTTTTTAAATAAAACCCAACTAGAGCTGGTTTTTTAAAAAGAAATATGGGTTTTTTGTCTTTTTTTAGGGAAAATGTGGGGTACTTGTAGCGTATTGTAGCTTAAGTATATAGACAAAGCACAAAAATTGTCTTGAGGTAAAAAAAGCTAGACAATTCAGTGTTTTCTGAAGAAAAGTATAAAAGACGACGAAACCCAAGAATGGTGAAGTTTCAGATTTTTTAGTTTCCATGATTACCAACAGTTAAGGCAAAGTTACTTCTTGAGTGATAAAATCTATTGTTCGTTTTTATTTACTACATTTTTTTCTTTTTGCATTTTACTTTATTATATTTCATTTTGTTATGCAAAACTATTGTAGAACCTCAAGTAGTTTAAATCCCTTTTTACTGAATTCCAGCTTAATCAAGACATTTCTTTGAATTTTATGTTGCCCGTTTTTCTATTTCTGTGTACAGAATAAGACATATTAAACTTTTTCGTAAAGATAATGAAAATACCGTACATCCTATTCTGTTTTCTGTCCGACCGTTTGTAAAACCTGTTAATTTCTAAAGAAATATACCTTGTTTATTCTAGTTTTGTGACGTCTTGGTTTGCAGAAAATAATTCATATGAAAGCCTTTTAACTAGAGTAGTTTCCTCTGTACAATCTACGAATATTGAGAAAATCAGACGTGACAGGACTTAGTCAAGATAATTTGAGTTATTTATTGACCAGTTAAAGAAAAAAGTTAAATATATTTATTTAAAATCTTTGAAGTATTTTTTTAATGCCGTTAAAAGTTTTCTGTGTTACTTTATTTTACCATTCAATTTATATAAAAACAATTTTTAGTGAAGAACTTAGAAGAAAATTTACGTAATAGAATAAACTACTAGTATCAAATCGAAACGCTGAATAATTGAAGAAAGAATCCATAATATTTGAGACAAGAAAAGAGTACCTTGTCCATCAGGTCTATTAAAAAGCACAATCATACCTGTTCCGAATATTTCTGTCATGATGCCTTCAGTCTTTCGGGTACTTCACAAGGTATTTTTTACCAGCCTGTTTCTTATGAAGACCCTATAGAAGGATCTTTTTCTAGAAAAAGAATGATTGGCAAAGAAACCTCAAAGTAAATCCTCGGAAATGCATAAGGTGAAATAATGTCCGAAGATACAAAAATAGGTTAGAACAGCAAATAGAGGATGATTTACAGAGGTTCTGGGGAAAATGTATGTCAAGTTTGAGATCTAGCATTAGGTCAATCATTGTAAAAATGAACGTCAACTTTCCAGGGTGGTCAAGTTACCTGAGTTTCATTGCATTAAATATTCAGATGGTTGTCTAGTATAAGGCCAAATTGATCTCCAATGCATCACTGCTAGAGATGGGCAATATTTAACATTGTTTTCGTTCTACTATTTGTTTTGTACTGGCACATTGACTTTACAAAAGAAAGTGGCGGAAACATATTTAAAAAAATGTTCCATCACCAAAGATTGAGCATCTGAATACATTTTGATCTATATAAACCAGTTGCTTCTGGTGTCTCAGTTTTCAAGCTTCTTCACTTACTTTGCTATATTTTTCTGAATAAAATTTCACTGAAGATTTGTCTAACTTTACTTTGGTTGATTGAATTTCATCATCTCATAGTGCTGCAGGAGATATTTCAACTGAATGACTTTAATCGACTGCAAGCTTACTTGATAACGGAGAAATGAGCTGAGGCAGAGTGAAGGAAATAGTTCCTAGCACCTTGTCCGATATTTGGGTGAAATGACGCTGTTTGTTTTAGAAATCGGGTTAGTTTGTGTAACCTTTTTTTGTCATAACTTTTGTCAATCGTTAAATATTTTCAATTTTACCAGCAAAGCAGCGCAAAGAGTTTATCCATTTGAATCACATGCGCCAGCCAATAGCAGTGCATAGACAGGTGGCAACTTCCTCTTATTCGCTAGTAAGTGTGACGTCGTCAAATAAATGGAAAATCAGACTAATGAAACCTGTGACTGTCACTCTATGTTTCTTCCTCGGTAATGGTTTTATAATTTACTGCAGTTTAATAGACGAAAAAGACTAAACTTATATCCGTTTCCACGATGAACTGTTTTTTTTTCTTTGTTTATAAGTTAACAAATAATAAATCATTTGAAATAAGTTTTATAGCTAATAACATATGAATCTGTGTGTTAGTAAGAAATAAGTAATGATCTTTGATAACTGCACACTGTAAAAAAATTCCGAAACGTTACTGGTTATTTCCATGGAACATTTCAGGATTTCACAGGTTTTCACCTATTTCCCCGTAAAATCAAGTATCTTCGCAAAAAAAAACTTCCTGGATTGCTACAAAATTCACGAATGCAGACTTTTCACTGTTGTGAAAAATAATTTTAGCTACTGGATTGAATGAGCATGTTTATTAAGTGTATCAGCTTTGGTTCCATTACAGCCAGTCCTGATTGACTAAGCTCCCAGTGGGAGAAAATAATTCATGGATAGCTGCAGCTCTGCAAGGTAGGAATTGCAGGCAAGTGATATGCGGGGTTCTTACTTGCAGTTCTCACATAGCTTTGGCCATGGTGAAAATTGCTTCTGCATTTGAACGAAGCCATTGCCAGTTTGGTGATATTTTGATAGTTAAAATGGTAACCCTAACTCCAATGGATTAACCCTAAACTCCAGTATAGGTAGCGTTCGTAGTTGACCGTTTTTTTTCGTTTCTTCATTCCCCTGAAATGAGTCTTACCAGTAAAACAGTGAAGTTACCAGATCGAGTTCAGCCTTGTCACAATAAATCCTTTCCCTGCATTATAACATTACCAAAGCATATTATCATGCCGTGGCGCGAGTTTCATTGTTGAAACTTACAGGTTATTCGATCATCAGCTATTATATATATGAGGATTGTTATAACTAAGCGATTTTAACCTTCTCACTGACTACTTGATTTAATAACCAAATTGCTGAAAAACAGGTGTTTTCTTCGTCTAAATAATTAAAATGGATCTAACATTTTACTCATTTTTTGTAATTTAAAAAAATAGCAATAGCTATAATTTGCTTTTAGATTAAACTTTTTTGGGTATAATTGCTAATAGCTTACACACTTTATAGACGATAGCCTGAAAAAGGTTGGGAACCGCTGCGATAGATAGATATTTGGTGTGGGGGGGGGGGGGAATGATTGTTCATTATTTTTTCGTTTTCGAAATGACAATTTGCAGGGTTGCTATTTTGTCCACTTTTTTGTTAAAATTCCGGGACGCCGGAAGAAACTGGGCAAAACTGGATGAAATGGACGAATTGAAAAATCAACTGATTATCCACACATAAATTTATTGTTATGGTGTAATAATATTAGTATACAATTCAAAAACTTTATGTATCATTTAATTAAAATAGAATGATTGTTAACTTTAAAATTAAATAAATCCAAAAAAATAATAAAACATAGGTGCAACTAATTTTAGATCATAAATTACTTAATAGTAATGAAATTTAACAATGTGAGTAAGTTATTGGTCATGATTACACTATTACATATTACAATGGTAGAAATTAAATTTAATAGAAAAGTCAAAAGAAATGCTTGGAGACATACAAAAAGAACATTTATGGACTAAAAACATTTTATACTGTTATATTTTCGAGTTTTTATTGATGTCGCCCCGTAGTAAAATATTTATGTAGGTACTCTGCATGGGTTTAATGGATATGTTAATGTCATACAAATTACTACTTTTGTAGGGTTGTGAGTACTCAGAACTTGAGCAAGGGGGTAGACAGCTTTAAAATGGCGATTAATCTTCATTGGGGACAAATAAATTCACTAGGAACAGCCTAGCTGGGTTCAGAGCCTGTTGCTGATCATCATATTTGTATCTGTATTCCAAAAACAGATTTCACTTCATGTAAACATTTCCTTGATTAATATCAAGTAGTTTTTTTTTTTTTTAACTATGATTTTAATGTTTTGGGAGACTCCAACCTTTAAAAACTTTTTATTTTTACTATTTAATTTTATAAATGCAATTATTATGGGCAATAAACCTCCACATCACTGATAAACATCTTGAAATGAACAGCTGATGTGTTTGTTTCTATAAATGCTATTACATGCATTATAACTTATTAACAATCATTTGATTTATACTAGCTGCGTTGCCCGTCTTTGCCCGGTCTACTTTGAAAATAAAAATTGTGTCAAGTGACGTATATTCAACAATCAAGTGTAATAAATAAAAGCTATGGGACAATTCCTTCACTTTTTATAATGAGGAAAGTAATGCCTAAATTTCAGCTAAGCCTAAAAAAATTCGAGCTGAAAACGCAAATAACTCCCGCCGTAATAAAGTTAGAGCATTGAAACAAATTACGTAGAACGCGGAAAATTCTACCCTTTCCAACGATATGTAATATTAATATATGCAAGTAATTTTTCACCCCCATATTTGAGAATCGATGTGTAAATTGGAATAAAAAAAAAACTGTTCATCGAATTTTATTCGAACTGGTCTGCAAACCTTTTCAGGACTTAAAGGAACAAACTGAAAATTTCAGCGGCCAGGTAGTTCTCGAGTTTTGCGAGTTCACACAGACGCTTTTTGGGGACTTCATTTTATACTATGTAGAGATAAGAGATACACATTTACATAAACTTCAACTAAATCGTATTTTTTTTTTCATTTTCACTGTACAGTATTTTCAATCAATTTTTTATATACATATTTATGTATGTTATTTTTATATTAAAATAATACTTGAATAGGAAGAATCTATATAATTATTTATTATTATTTTCAAACTTCAAATTTTTAGCTAAAAACTTTCAGTTTACCGGAAAAGTGGACGAAATGGACAAAATGACATTTTGTCCAGGACGGTTTTTTCCAGGGTGGACAAAACAGGACAACCCTGACAATGTGATACTTTTATATTTAAACTCTGCTTTCTTCCGGTTATACAAAGCCGCGGTTGCCGCTTTGGATCGCCATTGCTGGTTAAGGAACTTTAAATTAATGTAGTTTGTTAATTGATAGCTGTCATACTTTCATATCTTCTTCAGTTTTGCACTGAGACAATGTTTTGTTTTCTTTGTAGATATAAAAGGGAACAAAGATATTTCCCTTTTTGTGTTCCCAAGAAGAAACCCTCGAAAGTTGCTGGTGGTTGATTTTTTGTTGATTTATGGATGACAAGGTGCTCACGATTAGCACAGAAAAAGCTTTCTCATGTGAAATATGCCAAAAGAAGTTTTCTCAGGAGTCTTATATGATAAGGCATATGAAAAATCATGCAGTTGATAAACCTTTTCCCTGCGAGGGTTGTGGAAAGTCTTTCACTCATCCTTCATACTTGATCCGACATATGAGGATTCATACAGGTGAAAAGCCGTTCGTTTGCGAACTTTGCGGAAAAGATTTTACGCAGTCTTTTCATCTTCAAAGACACATGCAAAGTCATGCCGGCCAAACTCCGTATTCGTGCGAGCAATGTGACAAAATCTTCACAGACTCTTCTTATTTGATGAAGCATATGAGACGTCATGCTGGCAAAAAGCCTTTCCCTTGTGAGAGTTGTGACAAAGTATTTTCTCATCCTTCCTACCTTGCAAGACACGTGAGGATGCACACCGGAGAGAAACCATACGCCTGTAATATTTGCGATAAGAAGTACAAGCATACTTCTCATTTGAGCAGACACTTAAGTAAACACACGGGAGTGAAAGAGGAGCGCTTCTCGTGTCAACACTGCAAAAAGAGCTACCGAAAGTTTGCCAATCTGGAGACTCATATGCTTACCCACACAACAGAAAGTGAAGAACTGTTTTCTTGTGAGCACTGCAGCAAGACTTTTGCTCAAGAGTCCGATTTGAGCAGTCACGTGTTGACTCATGGCGATGGGAAATCGTTTTCTTGCAAAGTATGTCAAAAGAAGTTTTCGCAAGCGTCTTATTTGCTGAGACACATGCAGAGTCATGCAGTTAACAGGCCTTATCCTTGCGAGTGTTGCGAAAAGTCGTTCACCCATCCTTCATACCTGATTCGACATTTGAGGACTCATACGGGGGAGAAGCCTTTCGTCTGCGAGTGCTGCGGAAAAGCTTTTATGCAATCTTCTTATCTATACAGGCACATGCAATGTCATGCAGGCCAAAGTCCGTATTCCTGCGAGCAGTGTGGGAAAACGTTCACGGATTCGACATACTTGGCGACGCATATGAGGCATCACGCTGGCGAGAAGCCTTTCTGCTGCGAGTTTTGTGGCAAAGCGTTTCCTCATCCTTCTTACCTGTCGAGACACTTGAGGATGCATACCGGAGAAAAGCCATTCGTGTGCAATATCTGCGAAAAGAAGTATTCACATGCTTCTCATTTGAGCAGACACTTAAGAATTCATGCAGGGGAGAAACTCTTCTCGTGCGAACAATGCGGGAAGAGCTTCTGCAAGTCTGCCAGTCTGAAGACTCATATGAACACTCATGCAGAAGAGAAAATGTACCCTTGCCCATGCTGTGACATGTCATTTCCTAAATTTGCGAATCTGAAAAGTCACATGAGGACTCACACAGAAGAAAATTTTTCTTGTGAACAGTGCAAGGTTACTTTTACACAAAAGGCAGATTTAAAACTTCATATGTTAACTCATATGGACAAGAAAGTATTTTCTTGTGAGCATTGTGACATGGTGTTTTCTCGCATGGCATACCTAATGAGGCACATGAGAACGCATACGGACGAAAAGACCTATGCATGTGAAGTTTGTGGAATGGGCTTCCCGCGGCGTGAACTGTTAAAGAGTCACACAGCTGAACATAAGAACGGAAAGCTGTTTGTTTGTGAGTATGAGAACTGTGGGAAAAAGTTTTTGCAATTTGGGGCACTAAGATCACACTTGAGGACTCATACAGGGGAAAAGCCTTATGCTTGTGACTATTGCGAAAGAACATTTTCTCATAAAGGATCTTGGAAAAAACATTCGAGTAGTCATTCAACAACAAAATCAGAAGTATAATAGGTCATAGATGTAGTACAACTAGATGCACAACTCCATAGCTGCTACCACTGGCCACTTTTGAACACTCGACGCTTGAAGTAAGACGGCAAAAGCGTAACAAACGAAGATACAACGCTGCTTGCATCCTATACAGCTACTGCAAAAGTGTTGTTGTTGTTGCAAATCTCCGGTGTTTAGCAGCGCTAAACCAGGTCTATAAAATTCGTCACTCTCAAAAAATCCAACACCAACATTGAATCCGCCAAAAGATCCAATCTTGAAAGTCCCAGGCAATTCAGTATATGTTTGGGGGTGGCCTGATGGTCGGCACACTTCACACAGGTTGGAAAAGTCTTTTTTCCACTGCAATAAGTCCATGATTTTAGGTGTCCACTAATGAGCCTAGTGATATTCGTCTGATCTCGCCTACCACAATTGCAAAAGTTGTTTACACGATGCGCTTTTTGGACATTTTGCTCGTCTACTGCCGTTGACTAGAAGATTTCGTTTACCCATGGAACCGGTTTCTCGTTGTGTATCTAGTTAATACTACATCTATGGTATAGATGGTATTAATTAACTCGTTAACCAGCATAACCGAAGTTCAAAGCAATATGTATGGACTGAGATTATGCATTAACTCTTAACTCTCCAGCTCTTTAAACTTGCGAGTGAAAAAATAAGTATTTGAGAAGCTGTGCTTTTTCTGAGAAAACTAATGTATTTCTTGAAAAATACAATATTTTTGAACAATATTTTTAAGGTATATGAAGAAGCTATGAAACTTATAAAACATACTTGGGAGAAAAAAGATTTATTGGTGTGCGATATATCGTCGCCTCAGAGCAACTGTAAGACATCTAATCCCAGAAACAACAGTAAGATATCCTACTGTTGCTCTGAGGCGATGATATAAACTTACTCTTAAGTTAATGTTTTGTTTGGAGATTTTGGTTAAAATCAAGCTTTCAACGTTTCTTAGTGTGATATGACTCAATACAAGCTCCTGCAGGGAGAAGTACACAACATGAAATGCAAATGAACACTGTGACACTATTTTTACTTTCTTCTATATCTAATACATAGAAGAAAGTATTGGATTCGTGCAAATTTTCGAATTTTGACGGATTCGAACGTTTTGAGGTGTGCTGAGTCCATTTCGACTATTTTTGGAAAATGTCTGTCTGTCTGTGTGTGTGTATGTCACGTCTGTGTGTGACCAGTTTTTTGTGGCCGCTCTACAGCAAAAACTACCGCATGAAATCGAACGAAATTTGGTACACATATGTGCCTCTATGTGAACTTGTGCCCATTGGTTTTTGGCGCGAATTCCTCCAAGGGGGGTGGAGCAATGGGACGTTTTTTGAGTTACGCGTGCTTGCTATTCCTCAGGAAGTAACTGGCGGAATCAGACAAAATTTGGTCCATATGTTGCCATGAACAGGAACAGGTGCTGATTCAATTTTGGTGTCAATAACTCAAACGGCGGTTGAGCTATAGAACGTTTTTTGTCGTCAATTGTGACTGCTGTATCTCAAGAAATAATGAACAGAATGAAAGAAAAATTTATCGGCAAGTAGTCCTTAGTGGGTATAAGAGCTGATTTTATTTTGGTGTCAACAGCTAAAAAGGGGGGTAGCGCAATCGCCCGTTCTTTTTTTCCATTGTGAGTGCCCTATCTCAAGAAGTAATGCTACGTTCTGGTTGAAATTTGGAATATATGTAAATCCTTATGTAAACAGGCTTTGGTTCAATTTTGACGCCAATCGCTCCAAGAGGTGTTGATTTTTTTTTTTTTTTTTTTGCGAATAAAAATAGCTTTATTAATGCAACAATAAGAAAGATAAATCGTAATAGATTGTCGTCTGCGTATTTCTCGTGATTTTAATTGTATGGAAATGATAGGAAATATTATCTCAATGATTTAAAATTTTTAACTGTTGCCATCTTATGTTTGTTAACAAATAAAATATTTGTAATTAATTCAAGCAAGGCTTTTAAAATAACTTTCAATTTTCGCTCTTTGCTTTGCTTTTGCAATAATTCAGACATTGGGATGGTAGTCAAGTTTTTGCATGTGTAATTTTGTTTTTGTTGGGAATATTGCTTCCTCGTCAAGCATGGGGAGGGATCAGAAAAAAAAAAAGAAAAATATAGAAGAAAGTTTCGTGATCGCCACAACATACTAGTTCCTTATGTTTTTTTTTGTCTGTGTTAGTCTCATCCTGGCTAACAAGGCCGGGAAAATGCATAAATCATTGATCCAAATGAAACCACTATGCAGGGCTTTTAGTAGGGTCCTACGTCCCTTAAGGTTTTTTTTTTTTTTTTTTCCTTCCTGGTCCCTCAATGTCCCATTTTTCTTCAAATTGATGTCTTAAATCTGTTTTTCCTTGGTAAAATTGCAGAATTTTTTAATGATTTCATATGTTGTTGTGTAGAACCGATACTATAGGGCTTAAATATTTTTATATTTGACTTTCATTTATTAATTTAGTCATTAGGATTAAAAATATTGGTAATTTTATGATAGAAAATGCAACATGGACAATGTCATTTATTAGTCAATATTTATATCTATCTATCAAAGTAATCACCTCTGACTCAAATGTAGTAGTTTTGCCAGTAATATTTGAAATGAAACTCGCTGTACTGTTTTTTGCAACACCACTTGAACTATGTAATCGGATTCTCTTTTGTGGCATCTTTACTCAAAATGGTGAAATGATTTTTGTTTTTTTGCAACAATATCCTCAAATATAAGAAAACTCGTATTCGGTGACACTAAATTTGAGAGGACACTATTTTTGCTTTTATTTAAGTTTTTTTTTTTTTTAATTGGAATAACATAATGTGACCATTTTTAAAGGTGCATTGTTGTGACACTTAAGTTTTGAGTGTTCTGCCTACGAGTCACGTGTCTTTTTAAATTAGAGTTTAATCAAAATTCGGAAAAGCTCCAAAATATTATTTTTTTGAACCATAAAGTTAACTGTGGTAGATATTTATTTCAGCAAAGAAAATAATTAGCATTTGAATGACTTCTGGACTTTTAGTGAGGCCCTTAAAAAAATCTTTTTTAACTCCTTTTTTTTTTCTGGTTCCTAAAAGTCCTTCTTTTCATCAAATTAGTCCCTTAAGTTCCCTATTTTTTGCTGCATAGAAAATAATTGGATTTTCAAAAGATATTTTTGGTTCTAGGAAAAAACATTCCCTGGAAAAAAACGTCCCGCATAAACAAAATTGAGATGCAAAGTTTTTTTCAATCATTTTATGAAATCAATTAAAATTTTAGCAGCATTTGGTTGAATACTTTGAATTAAGAAAGAGTTTTAGTGGCGCCATCTATTAAGTAGCTAGTTAACAAGATACGTACATCACTGCCTTTGTGAATTGCTCCAATTCCCTAGAATAGTACGGCTCTAGTTAGCCATCTAGCTAACAGGTAGCGTCACTTAAATCATTTTAATTTCATTTGTAGTTTTCTTGGTGCTTTAAGTTAAAAACTTAATTTCGAATTTTTTATGGCAGATTTTTTTTTCAATGTTTTTCTTATCGCTAAAAGTGAATTTCATGTTTTAATATTTTAATGCTTTGCTGTGTCCCTGCTACTGAAACTGCAGAGGAAAATAAGAAACTGACGTCAAGTGCGCATGCGCCACTTTGAAAACTACATTTTTGCCGCCAACAGAAGACTAGTGACAGTGCACTTCATTGCATTTGACGACACACGTTCGTTGCTGTATTCTGCCTCGTCTTCCAGTGGAAAGTGTATAGTTAACATTTGCGGAAATGCGAAATGCCTTTAACGTTAACAAAATCAAATAAAGGTAGAAATGTATTACACGATAGGGGATATTCCTATGTTAAGCAAAAGAACGGGACAGATGAAAAAGAAATATGGAGATGCGTAGAGTGGTACAAATACAAATGTGACGACCAGCAACAGGCTCTGGGCCCAGCTAGGCTGATCCTAGTCAATTAATTAGTCCCCAGTGAAGATCAATGGCCCTCTTAAAGCTATCCACCCCCTTGCTCATAACCGCCTCTTCCGATAAGCTATTCCAAGTGCCCACCACCCTGCTAAAGTAGCAGTTTTTCCTAATTTCCAAGTTAGCCTGAGATTTAAATAGCTTAAAACAGTGACCCCTTGTCCTGCTTTTCCCCCGCAAAAATTTAATCCATTTACATCTTTCATTTTGATACATTTAAATAACTGAATCATGTCCCCTCTGATTCTCCTTTGCTCCAGGCTATACAGTACGTTAATAAGTGTGCCGGATGAGTTCACACACGAAGTGGTGAAGTCATCAAAAGACGCGGATGCCACAACCATGTTGAAGACTGTACGCCAAAGAATATGCATTGTAAAAAATGAAATTTAAAGAGCAGCAGAAACAACTCAAGAAGCACCTTGACGCATCTTAGCAGAGGCAGTCATGAATTTGCCATTGCCAGTGCAAGCAGCATTACCGACCAAAGATTCATTGAAAAGAACAATATAGAACCAAAGAAATTAAGTTGCAGCACCTCTTCCAGAACCGCAATGCTTTTCGGATTTTTATATTGGGTCGCCATACAATGAACACAAAGGCAAAAGCTTTATCCTGTTCGATAGTGGAAGAAGATCTGACCGTATAATTATACAGTAGAAGACCGTTATAATGCACACCTTGGGACCATAGCTTTTGCGTTATATAGATCATTTCACAAATTTTGAAATTAATATTCAGAATATATATAAAAAAGCACTTCAGAGTGAGTTTTATCTGCAATGAGTATTAAAGCACTAACATTACAATTAGTCATTCACAAATAAATATGTTTTACAATTAAAAGGAAGTGAAATATCCTGCTAACTTCATGGTTTGCATAACAGCTGCATCTTCAAGAGCCATCTGGTATTTTCTGCTTACTATGAATACTAATTTTCATTTAAAAGCTTTAAATTAAGATGGAAAGATGAAAAACTGTTCCAAAATTTAATTTGCCTAACAATTTTTATGTTTGTAAAGCAAAACAGAGGGATTTTTTTTTAACTTCAAAACCTATTGTTTACTTCTGAAAAGTTGTGCGGTTTATAGAGAATTGCGTTATAAAGGTATTCTACTGTATTTGGCTCTAACAGCAATTTGGATCTTTTTTAGCTTCGGCGGAAGAACTATTTGCTGATGGTACATTTAAAGTCACCCCCAAACCCTTTGAGCAGCTATACACAATACACACTGTAAAATATCATCGCAACTTTCCGTTAGGGTTTACTCTCTTTCCAAATAAGCAACAAGCGACGCATAAAAGAGTTTTGGATGAAATGTTAGGATTACGATTATATAGGACGCTGAAGTTCGCTATAATTGATTTCGGGGAAGCAGCAGAAAACACTTTGCGAGAAACATTTCCGTCCATTAAAATACATGGCTGCTTTTTTCACTTTTGCCAAGCTGTTTATTGAAATGTTACAGGAGAAGAGCGAGAAAATTACTGTGATGATAATGATTTGCATTGTATCTTCGTCAACTCCCAGCTATAGCTTTCGTTCCTAAGGATAAAGTTGTCGAATCGTATGAGCAATTTTTGAAGAACATGAACAATTGCGCAGCCAGCTCTTAAATTATTTCGAGAGCACTTGGATTGGACAACTAGTGCGAGCAAGCAGAAGACGATCTCCCCGTTATTCGGTGGAAATGTGGAACTGTTATGGAGTTACGAAAAGGAACATACCGAGAACTAATAATTCGATTGAGGGTTGACATCAGTCATTTTCTTCCTTGTTACCAGGGGATCATCCCACCATTTGGAAATTTATTGATGGCCTCAAATTAGATCAATTTAAAATTGAAGCTGAGATTGAGCAGTGCATGTGCCGGTTTCGCTGCTCCACATCCAAGAAAATCATACAAAACACTCCATGAAAATATTTCGACAATTGTGAATGATTTTGAAACTAGAAACCTTTTGGACTATTTGCGTAGTATCGCCCATAATTTAATTTTACAGTTTAAAATTGGTTATTCCATCTGTCACATTTATTTGAAATATTATTTTTCAGTTCATATAATTAAAAGTAGTAGCGTAACGGCACCAGTAACAGACAAGGGTCCAGTAACAGACAGTCTTAAATTTGGATTCAAATAGTAAGAATTTTTGGCGGGTAAAACGGTAAAACGAATGTTGCTTCAACCCATGAATACGGTGCAACGATCTAGTGTTATGAGAGTGAATTCTATGAGCCAGTTGGTATTTACAAGGCAGTGGTGGAAGGTTATGTGCAGCTATCAAACGCCGAAAATGGTGCAGGGGGGGGGGCAAGGGGGAGTCATAACTGTACCGGGGGGGGAAGTGGTTTTCCGTTCCATTTTCATGACGCAAAAATGGGAGTTAGTTTTTTTGAAAGGTATTGGCACGAGGAAATCCAATTAGGATGTGGCCAACCCTAAAAATGGTACAGGAGGCAGAGGGGGGGGGGGGTATAACTGCAAACATAAAATAGGTATATATGCAACATTTCTCGCTTTACAACAAGTTTTCAAAGCTTAAAAGGCTTAAACTAACTAATAACAACATTATAATGCACAAACATCCGAATTAAATTGCAGACACGTGTTTCGGAGATATTAAGAGTTCCTTTTTCAATGTAAAAGATGTGAGTTTATGAATGAAAATGCATTCTCGGCTAAAGTTGATTATTTCCATTGATTTCATTTTCTTTTAACCAAATCCACCACTTAGGAAATAAGATGGGGGGGGGGGGGGATCGGGGCCCCCTATTTTCAAGAGATAATACATTTGAAAAAATTAAGGGGCTATGAATTTCCTACGCCTTTTTATTTTTATTTATTTTTTTTATTTTTTTGCAGCTCGACGGCCAGCACAAATGCGTCTAGGGCAAATTATATAAAAAGCGTTCATAATTTTTATTTGTCTTCTATACATTATCCCACTCAAAATTTAGTTATAACACAAAAGTACTAGTAATTGTTTCTGAAAATTGTATGAATTTCATGTTTACACAGAATATTGCAATCCCCTGTTTTTGCGTTTTTAGGGGGGGGGGGAAGGGTGACACCACCAATTACCGCCCCCCGGATGTCACCCATGCTAGGCACGCCACTGACAAGGGGGTTTTTTTCTGCGTTCTTTTGTTGTAAAATACCCTCCCCCTTTTCCCCCTAAATTCTTTAACATACCCACTGTTATCATTTCAAAAGAGGGTGTAGAGTTCTTTTCATAAGATTTCAATTGAATTCAATTTGTAAGAAAATTTATTTTTCTTCATTGAAATTTGATATTGATTACCTAATTACAAAAAGTACCGAGGCTGGTAATTCTAGGGAATTGATTCCAAAATTTGATTTTCCATTTCGCTGACATCAAAATTAGCAATATTGTACAAATACTGTATTTGATTATACTGTAAGCATTTGTAAATTGACTGCTGTATAATATGATGCATTTGAAGGAAAAGAGAATACATCAAAACGCTCCTTTTCATTTCTTCTTCAATTTAGAAACTTTCCCTTTGATTGAACTTATTTTAAAGTTCTTTATCAGCTGGAGTGAAACTATGATTAAAAAAATTATTTCCTTTGCGAATATTTTTCAATATATTTACAGAAGCGAAGTTTTTATTTATTTTAAACTGCTCTTGTAACCAAGATTGCTGGTTTAACTTTTTAATCTTGAAAATAAAGATGGAATTATGTAATCATATGTACAAGTTGCTTGTTTTAAAAATGAAAATCTAGAAAAGTACTTTTTCTGAAGAACAATTGAAAAACAATACTTAGAAGAAATGGAATCTTGAAAACAGGAATAATGAAGAAATAAAATTTTTTATTTAGCATATACTAATTAAATTATGATTTTAAAAGATAAGAGAGAAAAAACTCTGAAATATGTCTTCGAAACTGAGATTGTTGTTATAATTACAACTGACAGGGGGAAGCGGGGGGGTATCCCCAACAGCCCTTGGTTTTTACATAACTAATCATAATATGGAAGATTATATAATCTGTTATGTCTGCTTTCATCCCCAAAAGCTCAATTAGCCCAACAAGCCTTTTACATTTTACAGGGGGTGCCCCCCTAAGAGCAAGGGCCCCCCAAATATCGCGAAGACTCCCCTCTACAAAAGCAAGAGCCCCCCAAATGGAACCCCCCCCCCCTAAAAATTTCAATGGTGCAGTCAGCGAAATGACTTAACCCCTCTCCTCCTTGGTGCGCACCCCCTTGCATTTTAGTCTTTTATATATTCAATTTGAATGGCAGATTTTTTCATGAAGACTTTCGGGCGCATCTAAACCTTTCGCACTCTGCACTTCATTAAACACGACAACAATAATAACATATATTCAATCCACGTTTACGGACAATTTATATTTCTTCGTCTGCATTTATGATAGTAAAGATTTTTTTTTAAATATCATGATTATTTTTTAAGGTTATTATTACTATTGATTAAAGTTACTAATATCGATGGTGTTATATTGTAAATCCACATATTTTACGTTTAATTTTCAACTTACTTATGTATTGGCTCCCCCCCCCCCCCCCCCCCCTCCTCTTCTATAATTGTTTTAGACACTAATGTTGAAATATGCATAAAACATGACTTACCTTTTGCCATTTGACAATGTTTTGAGCACCGGAGCCCTCGGGGTTTAACAGATGGGCGAGTTCGGCCCATTTTTTTCTTTTTATCCTCTTTCGTGAATTCCTCAGAGAATTTATTTTTATGGACGCTTGGATTTTCTTAAAGAAAATCTAAGATGATTTAAATGTGATTCTTCGTCACACAAAATGTGTACTTTGAAGCAGCTATTTGCAGGCCTTTCAGTGATTCTTCAAAGTTCGCGCTATCGTACACGGATGAAGCAAAACATAAACTACCTGCGCTGAAAGAACATAGGTTGGAAGAAGTCACGTGCCTCATCGCGCTTCTCATGCTACCCGTAACCGGCGAAAAATCCTCTCCCCACTTCGCGTCTCTTATCTTAAACTCGTCCGCTCGCCGCCAGCTGGGAGTTGGGACTTTGTAATAGCAGATTGCGAGATATTTACGTCAGAGCCGATCACGTGACGAGAAATGTCGTACTCGAAAGCAGAAAAGCTTGAAATGACCTCCCATGTTGCAAAATCATCATTTTGCAAAGATTCACAAAAAAACAATAGTGAAATAATCGCATACATTAAGTCTTCCAAACTCAGAATATTGTCTCTCAAATGTATTTGGAAGTATGTTGACTAGTTTTTTATCCTAGTAATATCTATAAATGTTTTTCATTTCATTTCGAAGCTTTAAACTACAGTTATGCCCAACTTTCCCGGAACTGAAAATAAAGCAGCGTGCTTAATTTGACTAATTTTCCACCAGAACATTCACTTCATGAAACTAAATATTAATGCAAAGATTCGATGAAAATTTCAAAAATTTGCTACATTACTTTGTTTTGGTGCTTCAAAAGTCATGTTAGTCATTGTTCTTCTCTCAACTAAAATAAAAAAAAAAGTCATCTAGTTTTGAAACAAATTACTACTGCTATTTGGCAGCCACAAAAAAAAAAAAAAAAAAAAAAATCACACCGTAATTTTAGAACTTGAGAGAAAACGAGGGAATTTCGATTCCATTGTTAACGAGCTGATGTGTGTGTGCATCACATGACTTCCTTTTACACCAATTTAATGTTATTTCTCCATTATTGCAATTTTAATGTGATTCAAGAGTTAACTCTCTAAATATCACCAACAATGACCAAATTGAAACCAGATTTAAAAAAAAAAAAAATAAATAAATCAAAATTTGCCAAATTTGTCGCCAAGTTAGCGACAAAACTTGGCGACCAAAAGACTGGCGATATATCGCCAAGTGTCCGCTAAATTATAACACCACTTGAGTTTTCATCGAAATTAACAATGATTCCCCCCCCCCCCCCCCAAAAAAAAGGTGCTAAAAACCCCTTTAGAATCACGATGCAACATTGCTTACGTTCAAACATTGGACAAGATCTTCTGTAGGACTACGTGCTGGTTCATGTCGAGCGCTCATTTAATTACGACTATGATAAAGTGATTGACATTATAGCTTCCAGTTCAGCAGAACTGTCTCGGTTGCTCAACGCTTGAGTGAAAATAATTTCTGTATTTCAATGCCCAAATTTTAAAGTTCAACCTTTTTGAGCCACTCCACGAAAAAACCGCAACTTTGTCCCGCACGTGAAAGCTTATCTATTTTATCAAAAAGGAATCATTTTAAAATGTAATGAATAAATTTTTTATTCTTGATAAATCACACATACGTTTGCGATTCCTTAAGCACCAAAATTTTGTTCATTACCCTTGTAAATTATTATTTTTAATGAAATATATGAGCTGTCATGCTCTTGACAAAATATTCGTTTTTCCGTGGAATGATGTTATTGTACCATATATTCATGTAATTTAAATACAGATTGAAAACTTAAAGCATTTTGAGTGACCAAGTAGTTTTTTTCTTTCCTTTTTTTTTAAAGTTGAGTTCTTATTGTTACACGTGTCTTTAACATGCCATAAATATTTAAGCTTCAAAGTTGAGTTCTTATCGTTACACATGTCTTTAACCTGCCATAAATATTTAAGCTTTAAAGTTGAGTTCTTATCGTTACACGTCTCCTTAACCTGCCATAAATATTTAAGCTTTAAAGTATGGTGGGAATAGGGCCAATGTAGTTTTGCTTATATAGAAGCAGTATTCATTCTTTTTTTTTTTTAAATTCCCAATGGTGGGCCAAAATATGATTTTGCCGACCGGGCCAAAGGTAGCCAGTCCGCTCCTGTGTAGGGGTGTCTGTATGTGTTTGAGTGTGTGTATGTGTGAATGTGTTTGAGTGTGTGTATGTGTGAATGTGTTTGAGTGTGTGTATGTGTGAATGTGTTTGAGTGTGTGTATGTGTTTGTGTGTGTGAATGTGTTTGAGTGTGTATGTGCTTGTGTATGTGTGTAGGTGTATGTATGTATGTGTGTGTTTGTGTATGTGTGTGTGTACGTATGCGTGTAAGTGTAGGACATGGATGCAACCTGGAGACGGTTTTCGCTAGAGGAGCAGCATCGTGAGCCCGCCGGTGGACGGTGATGCTGCAGAGGGTGCTGGTGGGAAAATGAAATCATAGGACATCAAAAAACAGTCAAATAAAAGCAATAAGCAATCGTGATTGCTCAAAAAAAAAAAAAAAAAAAAAAACTCACAATTTTAATATAGTGTCAAGTAAGAATCAGATATTAAAAGTATATATTTTTTTAAGTTTGAGTCTTAAACATCGAAAACAACCAGTTTTTTAAAAGCGACTTTTATCTCTTTATTCTATTTGCTTGAGAGCTCGTAGCATTATCTTCTACCAACAGAAGTATGCATAAATAATTCTTTTACATTTTGTTGATGCAGTGCTATGTTTGTTTGCGTGACAGTTTATCAGGCGCTCTAATGCTATTACAGTGCCTTAAAACTAAGTGCTCAAACAAATACTGCACGAAATTCAATTCGTCACCGGAAATAGTAAAACACTTGGCATCTCAACTTTGTTTACACGGGACGTTTTTTCCTAAGGGACGATTTTTCCTTGGGGACGTTATTTCCGGGGAAGTTTTGCTGGGGACGTTTTTTTCTTATCACCGATATTTATTCATTTCATATTTAGCTGTGGTTAAAAAGCTGTGGGGGAGCTCACCACAAGAAAAGTGGCTTGATACTAATCTTTACCTGACGTTTCATTATTTTTACAAGAAAAAAAAATACGGAGGACGAGCTATTAAATACTAAGTCCTGCATTATGAAGCTTTTAAAGTATTAAACTATATTATTTATATTTGTAATGTGATGTTTGTTGTTTTTCTATAGTATAGTAATAAAGATCGCTTTACAATGCAAACTTTTATATTTTATTCCCTCCAATCATTTTGTATCGTCTATTTACTATTTACTGTTTTTTGAAATAAATATTATTTAAATATTTTTTTGTCTAATGATAAATGTGTACACTTTTAGTATAGTACACAGGAAAATCAGCACATGAGAATTACCCTAGATAAGAGTAAATGCATAAATAAAGGAATATTAAAAAGGAAAATTACATGCTCTAGCCTTTCTTAAAAATTACTCCGACATTAATTAACTCCTGGGAATAAACGTGTTTAACTACGCAACGTTTTTGTTTAACGACCAGAGCAATTCTCAATTGAAAGCAGGTGACGTAAATTTAAGTGAATTTGATACCATGATTATAGCATAACTTATGGTGTATATTTTTTCGACAGTTGATTATTTTGCTTTTAATTATGTCTGTAATATTTCTATTTAACAAAGAAAGAATGGTGTAAGCTATCAACAAAATTTTATATCAGTTTTTGAGTGTGCATGGATAGCTTTCTTCCTTCCTCAGTAATGGCCGAATGATTAAGAGTTTCGTGTTTTTTTTTTTTTTCTTCCATGACTGTACAACAAATGTTCGTGGGAGTTTAGGTCCGGACTCTGAGCACGCCAAGGAAGATGCTTTACATCCCTGTCTTGATGTCTCTGCTTGACAAAAGCTGTCATATATCATGAAGCGTTGTTGTTCTGAAAGTTACCATTCACCCACTCCACAATTGTTAGAGCGTAGGTAAAACCCGAATGTCGAAAATAACTGTGTAGGCATTGGCGTTCAATTTATCAGAAACAACCTGCTAATATTCCAGACCGAGGCATGAGAATTAAACCGCTGTCAATTCCACAGGTGTCCAGCACACTACTTTCTGCATTATGCATATTTTGTACAAAATGATGACGCTGCACTTTTGCATTCAAATCTCGCTTTCTTCATGTTCCGAAGAGCCGCGATTGTACTAAGGTTCGCCATTACTGGTTAAGGATTCTTCAATTCTATATTGAACTAATTTTTTTTAATTGTTCTACTCTCATGTGCTTTTTTTGGTTTAATATTGAGACGGCTTTTTTGCTATCTTTTTTATAGATATGTAAGGAACAAGGCTATTAATGCTACGACATGAGCTTTGATAAGAGTCTTCGAACTCTCTAAAACCTACTGGTAATTTTTTGAACAATGGACGGCAGCACGGTTGAAGCAGAGGAGAATTTTCCTTGTGAAACATGTGAAAAAAAGTTTCCTCGCATTTCTGATTTGCATGATCACATGCAAACTCATGCAACTACTAATAATTATTCCTGCAGCTCTTGTGACAAAACGTTCAATAAACCTTCTCTCTTAATTCAACATTTAAATTCTCACACAGGCAAGAAGCGCTTTGCTTGCGAGTATTGTGGAAGAGCGTTTGCACAGTCTTCTTATCTACACAGACACCTGCAAAGTCACACAGGCATAACTCCGCATTCTTGTGAGCAGTGCGGGAAACTCTTCATTCACTCCTCATATTTGAAGAGACATATGAGGTCTCACACAAGCGTGAAGTCCTTTGTTTGTGAGTGCTGCGGTAGAGCGTTTACACAATCTTCTTATCTGTACAGACACATGCAAAGTCACGCAGGCCCAACTGCGCATTCTTGTGAGCAGTGTGGAAAAACGTTCAATCATTCCTCATATTTGAAGATACACATGAAGCAACACACTGGCGAAAAGGCATACCCTTGTGACAATTGTGACAAAAAGTTTTCATATCCATCCGCTTTGGTGATACACATGAGGACTCATACAGGAGCTAAGCCGTACGTCTGCAATCTTTGTGGAAAGAGATTCTCGCAATCTTCCGTGCTGAACGTGCATTTGAAAAGACTTCATGAAGAACGCAAGCGCTTTTCGTGTAAGCATTGCGGCAAGCTTTTCCTCAAGATTGCTCGGTTGGAAACGCACGTGGCCACTCATACTCAGGCTAAGAAGTACTCTTGTCAATTCTGTGAGATGTCACTCTCTGGACTGGAGGATTTTCGGAAACACATGAAAACGCATTCAGGGGAGAGACCTTCTACCTGTGATACGGATGTTTCTGGATTAGAACTGTCGAAAATTCAAGTAGGGAAGACTACAAACATTAAGCCTTTTGCTTGTGAGTGTTGTAGCAAAAGGTTTGCTCGATTTTCGCACTTGAAATCTCACATGAGGATTCATACGGGCGAGAAACCGTATGCCTGCGACTATTGTGAAAAAACATTCTCACATAAAGGACCTTGGAGGAAACATTCGAGTAGTCATGTTACTGAAGAATTTGAAGTGTAACTACTTAATGTGTGAAATCAGTTGAGTTCAAACTTTGTATCGACTTAAGTGCAATGCATCTAAAAATTACAGCTATCTTTTTGTTCCTGAGACGACTCGAGGGAAAATGTTTCTTAAAAAGCATTATTTGATGCTGAAAGTATGTGTTATTATTAACGCAAATGTCCTCTCGCCTTTTTTTTTTTTGGTCAAAGACTACACCTGAGAGCAGGAAGCAGTAAATGGAGGGAGCTAGTCCAATCATTGGCTAAGCAAAAGTTTGGGTCAAGATCTCAAGTCACGTGACTCAACAACGACGAATGGTTGACACGTTTTGCTTGAAACTAGCGGAGGAAATCTGATTTCTTCCAATGCTTTTCTTTAAAATCAATCACATGACTTAGGGTTTTTTGATCCACAAATGAAAGTCTTCACTCCCTCCATTTTATCTCTTCTCAATAGACTAGACCCCTGCTTTAAGCTTATGTCAGAGGGGCCAACCTTTTCTAATCAAGAAAGCCACACCTCATTTTAAAACCATTCTCGCGCTGGCCAGAACACATATAAATTTCAAAATTTTCTTAATAACATGGGAAACTATAAAAAAGGACTGAAAACTACAAACCAATAATTCTTGTTGCTATCATTTAATTGATGCTTATTTTATTAAATGCATCTGTTTTTCAGAAACCAATTTCTGAATATTTAGCTCCAAAGTTGTCGTATTGTCACGAACTGTGATTTTCTATTTGTAACATTAAACAAAACGGCCCACTCGGATCAACTTCGCGGGCCGAATGGAACTTACGGGCCGTAGGTTAGGCACCATGAGCTATGTGGTTCAATTTTGCGCTATTCCATTTTCTATTTTTTTTTCTTCTTTTAGCACATTTAATCGAGAAACTGCAGAATGTTCGATTCTGCACTCTGCTAGCAAGTTGATATGTTATCGGTTTCCATACTTTTTTTACGAAATAAGTTGGCAACACTTACATGACTTAATGTATCATCGAATAACTCTAAAGTTTCTGCTGACAAGCTAATTTTTCGCAATGATTGGATGTTGTTAAAATGTCTTATCCTACATTGTAAAAATTTCTGCAGTTATAGCAATCTTGAGATGCAGTGAAATAAAAATGGCTAGTTCTAAATGGTATGGATATTTTATGTTTCTTCTTTAAAGTGACTCTAATTTCATGAAAATTATTATTATTACTATTATTTATTTAGCCTTTTTTTAAAAATTATTATTCCATTTCGGATGTGTCTGAAAGTCATTCCAAGTGAACTTTGAACAAGAATAATAATTTTTTTTGAACGGTGTTTCAAGGTATTAATTCTTAATTTTGGATGACTGTTGTATACTTATAGAACTTTTCTTCCCTTTTGTGACTGGAAATGCAATTTCGTTAGTAAAATATGAGTTTAGTAGTTAAAAAGGTTAGAGGAAATGTGAATTACCTAAAAATGGGGCAAACCTAATCTTAGTGTCGTAACGCTGTGATTAGGATCTGCGTAGCCTTCACAATGCTGGCAGGCTAGGTTGGCGAGCAATGTGAGGTAAGTTACCGAGTTGGGAAAAATTCATAATAGATGCAGAAAATTTGACATGAAGCCTTATGGATATTTTAAATGAACAAGGTAAAACTTACCAATGAGTGAAAAAAAAAAGAAAGAAGTTAGTATAATAATTGCTTTAAAGTTTGGTTTTACACTATCTAGGAAAAGTTAACTTCGATTTTAAATAAAGATGTTTAAAAAAGGCAAAACGCTATGTGAATTAAACAACGACATGTATACTTTTATACTTCAATATTTTTTTTTTTTTTTTTTTTTGAAAAAAAGATAATTCAGTTAGGAAAAGAAGCTGTATTTTAATCCTCCTAATGTACATTGTATATGGTTATTAGCCTATTCTATTGTATTGCCTCAAGAATATCATTTTTACATTCAAAGAAAATGTGCGCTCTTTGTGGTCAACATGGTCAAACAATATGTGCCCATAGCCATCCACTCTAACACACGAATTCATTGTAAATTACACAAAGCATGAGCGCCCATATGCAAAATTGTAAGGGGGGGGGGGGTCAGGAATTTTAACCATGGTTTAGCAGGATATTTTCCTCATGGAGACAGATTTCAGGATAGATTAGAGTCCTTAAAATTTGACATTTTTAATTATTTATTCATTCATGGCTGGAGAAGAAATATTTTTATGTTTTTGCAAAGAAAAAGTACTAAAAGCAAGGAAGCTCTAATTTCTAAAAGGGGGGGGGGGAGCTCAAGCCCCTCCTTGCCCCCCTATATGGGCGCCCTTGACACAAAGTATAGCAAATACTAAAAGCAAAGAAAAATGAAAATTGTTTGTTGTTCAATCTACTATTGGACGGGCAATACTCGCATGTGACCTGTTTGTAGACTGTCTTCAAGGATTATGGTACGAAAAATTCAATATTCTGACAGTAATTCATATTTTGAAGAAAATTAAGATATCTTATAAGAAATGCTGTAATAATAGCTGAAAATTATATTTCTTCTTTCCAGGCTTGTAGGCCGTAGTCCATTTCATGATGTTTCTGGCTGTCGATTCGCCGGCCATGTTGATGTGAAAGTCTTCTTCAGAGCAGACAAATAAATTCAAAGAGATCTGTAACATGTAACTTGATCGTAATTCTCATTGAATGGGACGCCAGAATCTTAACCAAAGTCGGCCAATCAGTTGCAATACACGAATCTGATATTGATGCCCTAACCAATAAGAATTAAGATCAATATCCATACCGTGTATACTTCGGGCAGGTTAAAGGCAGAAACTGCAAATTTTTAATTTTTATTGCCTTTTTGTTATCAATTTCACTTTAGCTTTATCATACAAGCTCGCTTATTTGGTTTCCCCTGAAAAAGAAGTGCAGAAAAAAGTCTAATTTCACCATATTTCCGTGTTATTGGTACTGAATCCAAAACGCGTTTCTTCAACCATCTCGAAAACTCATTTCTGCAGATACTGCCGTTTACCTGCACAGCAGACTTCTTCGAATTTATTCGTGCTCTTAAGAAGCTTAAACCGTTTAAGAAGCTAACCGTTTCAAGCGAAACATTAGCCAGAAAGATTTTGAAAGGGCTGTGGCCTACAAGCATGTAAAGAACAGTTTTTATTGTATTGCTAAAATGTTATATATCTCATTGCAGTGCAATTTATTTAAGGGTCTCTGTTTTTATTTAGCGTGTAGTCCTCTTATTGAAATTGCTGATTGTATTTTAACTTTCTTTCTTTAGGTGTGCTATTCATCATTGCTCAAAACTAACTCTTCAGATTATGTTACATTCATTTTCCTGAATAAATAAATACATTTGCAGAATTTCTGCTGAAATATTTGTTATGGGAGTTGGAGAAAAGTTCGTGGTGAAAATCTTACGCGTAACTGCTGTGAAAATTGATGAATATTGAGAAGAAATTATAAATGATAATTGCTGCTACTTTTTATGAAAATATAAGCTAATGAAATTATGAATGGCAACTTTCTACGACAAGTGAAATTGTGTCATAAATAACGCGTTTTTTACTGCTTGACTAATATTTTTTAAAACAATTAAAGGTTTATACATAAATTATGAATGGTCTATAGAGTGAATGCTAGATACGAAGAAAACGTTTAAAATGAATGGACTGGTTCCAGAAGGAAAATTATATTTAAAAAAAGAAACTTCTTCTTTTGCACCAAACAGCAAAAAATCAGAGCATCTTACGAAATAAATTGACCAGTTTCAGATTTTCCTCTTGGAACGTGAACTTAAAACACGATGAGCTTTTTTGTAAAAGATGAGACTCAAAATGAGCCTAGGATTAATGAAAAAAGTAGAAACGATATTCTTCAAATTATTCACGAGTTGCGGGAACCCTGCTCAGCTCACCAAAGAGTATTCAAATGTAAAATCTGTTCTGAAAGTTTCGTTGGAATTTCGGACTACAAAAAACATCAAAAAATACATAAGCTTGATGTCCCACAACCGTGCAACACCTGCGGCAGAAAGTTTTCCACAACAGGAGCGCTGGAAACGCATTTGAAAACTCACGCTACAGAAAAGCCTTACATCTGCAAGTACTGCAGGGCGGCCTTTTCGCAAAAAGGACGTTTGGAAACTCATCTCAAGACACATTCTAGTCAGAAGCTCCATCCTTGCGATTACTGCGAGCTGTCGTTCGACCGACGCCAGTGCCTGAGGAGACATCTGGTGTTGCATACAGGCAAAAAACCTTTCTCTTGCAAACACTGCAGCAAAAAATTTGCCGAAGTGGCTGTTTTGAACACCCACCTCAAGACGCACAGTGCGGAGAAGCCATTTTCTTGCAAGCAATGCGACAAGTCGTTTGCCCTCATGGACTACCTTAGGAGACACCTGAAAACCCACACAGATGAGAGACATGTTTGTTTGTGCTGCAGTGTGAAATTCAAGAGCATGCGTTCTTTAAAATTCCATTTTAGAAGCCATACTGGGGAGAAGCCGTATTCTTGCGAATATTGTGGAGAGTCGTATTCGGGGAAGCCAGCACTGATTTCTCATAAAAATAGGATGCACAAAAGCAAAAAACCTGACGCTTAGTTGCAGTGGCGCACCCACGGAAGGAGCTTCATGCTTCTGGA
This sequence comes from Uloborus diversus, assembly GCF_026930045.1. Taxonomy (NCBI): domain Eukaryota; kingdom Metazoa; phylum Arthropoda; class Arachnida; order Araneae; family Uloboridae; genus Uloborus; species Uloborus diversus. The sequence goes on along the minus strand of NC_072737.1, from coordinate 15,499,266 downwards.
GAGGACTTAAGCCCCTCCCAGAAGCATGAAGCTAAACCCCCTTGACCAAAGAGAGCCTAAAATTAGGTTTTTTAGCATTGAGTTTTAGAAATTTTCCGGGAGAGAGCAGTCATTCTCCACATCCCATCATAATTTCACTAATGATAACTTAATTTTTTTTTAAAGACTAAATTCGAAAAATTTCTGAGGTAGAGCTACTTACCCTCTCTTTCAACTCCAACTGGTACAAATATAGCCTAAAGTGAGTTTTGTGAACTTTATTTTTAAAGTATTTCCAGTATGGAACTTCCGCATTTCCCTCCTTTGTGTATCATCTCCAAATGATAGCTGCAAAATCTGTTTTAAATCGGATAACTCCCGAATATTCCATGCTGTAAACCTTATTGGTACACCAAAGATAGTTAAGAATTGTATTTTTAGACCCTCTATGTCGAAAATTTTTCTAGGAGAACCCTTGAAATCACCAAACATAGCTTGAAAATGTATTTTTGGGCTTCAATTTCGAAGCATTACCGGGAGTACGCTCCCCCCACCCGTCAATCTTCTAATATATCAGCAAATAGTGTACATTTGCGTTTCTATAACTTCAATTTGAAAACATTTCTGGGCGGAGCCCCTGAACCCTGACTCTCTTCCCCTAACACCATCAAAGGTAGCCAAAAATGCATTTTTAGGACATAAATTTCAAAACAATTTCCTGTTGAGAGCCCCCTAACCTCACTTTCACGTCACCACAATTGCATAAGTATTCATTTTTAAATAAATTTCGGAATTTAGAAATTTTAAGTTAGCAATGTTCTCGAGGAGGAAAGCCTTCTCATCTTCCCTTAACGCCCGTAAAACTTTATTCTTAAGGCTTCACTTCAGAAATTTTTCGGGGCAGTTCTCACGAAATGCTCACCTCCGTCTATTCTCTGAAGTCACTAAGAACTCTCTAAAATTAGGTTTTTTCGGGACTTTTAGTGTTTTGTAGACTTGTACCTTTTATTTCGGGGGAGGGCCTTTTAAGGCTTCATTGATTTTGCCTTTGACTTCACTTTTCGGAGCTCCATGCGAAACTTCTAGCCCCTTCCAGGAAACAATCCTGGGTGCGCCCCTGCTTAGCTGTCACTATCACTAGAAAGCATAAAACGTGGATTCTCGAACGTTTAAACATTTTTACCTACATTTAGAAATTGGATCGATTGCAGCCCACAAACATATTTTGTCACAAAGAGTTATAAGTAAAAGATATATAACAAATTTTCTTGTTTCATTTTGTGTATTATATGAATACAAATTGTAAAAGCATTTTTTGTTTGTCAGGAAAATTAAAAAATTACATTAACTTGAATTTTTTCCCAGCCACTGAAGTAAATAAAATACCACTTGAGACACAGCATTTTAAGACAGAGTGATTTTCCCTTATGACATCATATTTTCTCCAGTCCGTAACGGTTTAAGCCACTATATATACCGAGTACGATTCAAAAGTTTGATCTCAGAACTAGAAGGACATTTAGGTACAGTGGACTAAAATTCTTCAAAATATCATCCTTCAGCATCAAGACAGTGTTGCAAAAGCATCTTCCATTATTCGTAGCCTTTCTGGAAGTCCTCCGGCGACATGCTGTCAAGGGCTCTCCTCGAAGCCTAATACTGGATGGCGTCAATGGAGTCGAATCGCTTCCGTGTTATCTTGATTCGGGGGAAAAGGAAAAAGTCACTTGAAGCGAAGTTGGGGCTAGTAGGGTGTCTGCGGCAGTGTTGTTACATTGAACTTCACCAAAACTTCGTCGGCAATGCGTGACGTGTGAGCAAGCCCGTTGTCGTGGTGGAGAATCCAGTCGCCCTTGAACGCCGGGCTGACTCGATCCCTTAAGCGGCGGAGCATCCCAGCGTGCTGCTCCATTTTCGTATCTCCCACTTTTCGACCCAGGTCAATGATACGCACTCATGCAGCAAGCGATGCGCACTTTCCAGTGTTCTGAAGCCCACTGCCGCAGCTTCCGTTCATTCACCGACACCCCCCCCCCACTGCTTCCCCAGCCCGTCCACGCGTGCTCCTCTTCTGGAAAAAATACTCTTGAAACTTCTGAATCATACCTTGTATAGCAACTCCAGTAACGGTCAAGTAAAACTGAATTTCAATTTTTTCTTTTTGTTGTAACTGAAGTTATGAGGAATTCTGGTGCTGCAGGTGGTTGCTTAAACCAGTTGAGCCCCACCTACAGCCCGCGAAGCTGTTTCATGTGCCCCTTGTGTTTAACATGGCGAATCGAAAACTATGTTCTGGAACTTCTAATAAAACCAATCGCCGTCGTTTGGTATTTAGAATGATTGTTGCGAATTTTTGGAGCCAAAATGTCAGAAATTGCTACCTAAAAGACAGATGGAAACATCGTACTGATGAACTAAACATGTAGTAATGATAACCATCCTTGATAATAATTTTCTTTCCTTTTCTTTGGTTATCTAGAAAAAAAAAAATCAAATACACACACACACAAAAAAAAAAAAAAAGAAATTTTAGATATTCAGAGTTTTTAGGTAGAAAAGAGGTTGGGCATTACTGGCTTAAACCGTTTAGACAAGGTCAAAAACCTCAAATAATAAATTTTAAAAAATTTATTGTGTAGAAATAAAACAAATTTACATAAGTTTACTCTTCTCACTAAGAAAATTCTTGGTTCTTGGACAGAAAAACTTTGTCGACGGTTCTGTCTGTAAGGTGCATTTCGATAATAGAGATCTTGACTCTGGCAAATATCAACAAGAACGAATTACATGCAACAAAAATAATTTTCTTTCGTTCTAACTAAGATAGAAACAAGATTCAAACGTCCTTTAAAGCAGTTTTTTTAAATGATGATAAAAAAAAAAAAAAAATGCAAAATTACAATTTTTACGTCCTGAACACCCTCAAAGAAATTGTATTATTTTAATATGGTCAAAAGTTATAAAAATAAGGAAGAAAATGTACATGGGATATTCTTTGTTATCTTTCTGGAACTTACATAGAGTCAGAACCAGGTTTGGCTCAATTCCCATGTTATTACATCCCATCAGCTTAACAATTGAATGTACAACACAGAAGAAAAAAGCACCTACAGGACTGATTATATGCAAGCTAGCCATTCTCAAAGCTGCTGAACTTGGTGAGTATGAAAGCAAAAAAGTAACGTTGTGACGCACATAAACTTCACATTCCTGTTTAAAGGTTTCACGGAACCAATGCAAATAAGCTGGGGATTTTTGCATTATAACGGCATCCCAGATGCAAACGCCAAACTATCGTCAACCGGGATTAGATATGTAGTTTTGAGTGCTTCTTAAAGTAGGGTAATGGTACCAGTAACAGACATGCTTAAGCATTCGCTCTCAAGTTAACTCAATTTTCTGACCCTTTTAATGTACTTAGTCTTTTTAGACTATTTTTCTCTAACGCAACAACATCTCATCTAATGTTTGGCTGCTTTTGGATTCCGTGAATGGGGTCGTTTCCAAAATTTTAAAAGTATTTTTTTCTAAAAGCGCATGTTTGAAAATATAGGATCTGGCCATTTTTTAAATAATTTGTTTACATTTAATGTCTTTAAAAAATTACTTATTAGGTGCCCTTTCATTGTTTACGCTTCTGTCCGATGACATCACCAAGGGTGAAATGCCATTCAGTGTTGCCATTCACAGAGCAAAATATTTAATTCGCATCTTTACTCACGTGTATTGGCAACGATAGGGTTGATAGCAAGCGTAGAGCGCAATTTTCATTCACTTCTTGATTATAACAACGTGGAAACGTGGTAGAAATATGCGCCAAAGGGCATCATTTATGACATCATCAAGACCAGGTCTTGTTTGAAAAATCGCACATTTTACAAAATTAATTAAAAAATAACTGTAGGGAAAATGAAAGTATTTTCTGGGTCCATGTTATTATTATTTCTTTTTTTTTTTTTGCTTATTCTATCAATTTCAGTGACAAAAAGTACTACTTTTGACTGCAGGAAACAACCCCATTAGTTAATTCTATTTTTATTTGCTCAACTTCAAAAAAAGGTCCGGCACCCAGTAACAGACGCCGAAAAATCTGATCATATCCAGTAATAGATAGGATGACGAAAAGATGAGTAATGGACATAATTCCCCTTTTCTCTTCAAAATGTACAAAAGTTCTTAATTTTTAACCCGGGAGAACTCGCATTGGGTCTCTCAAGCCTGGTCATTACAAAATTACGCTGCCAAAAATCACCCCTTCGACGGAAATGAATGAGGTCCACAGTAGTTGCGTTCAAGGTGACCTACATACTGACCACATGCTTTTCTGGAATGTACATTTCCCCTTTTCCCCAGAAAATTCCGTTTCGGGCCTCAGAGGCCCGGAGCGAGCGCTCATGCTTTTCATTTCAGATAGTGAATGTAAAGGAAGAGATTGTGAAATGCATCGCTATTTAAGCTACAGAGATGAAATGAATAGGTTTCAGACCTTGTTAGTTGAGGTTTCAACTGATGAGGACTCCCTTAACAAAGATGATGAAGAAGAAGTTGACACAGAACAGTATAGCGATCATCAGTCATGCTTAGAAGAAGATTTAGATTCCAGTATCATAAAACTTTCTTAAACCTTACTTTTTAAACCATATTTTAGAGGCTGTTTATCTATTTATAATTTAGTGTTGAAAACACAATTTTTTTTTCCATTTTGCAAACTCAAATTATTGAAATAACCACTCTGGGTCTACGAAGCACCCCCCCCCCCCCCGTGAGCTTTCGTGTGACGAAAAGTACCGCGAGTTCTCCCAGGTTAATTCTAAAACTTTATTAAATTCAAATGAACATGAAACATTGGCAGACCTCGTAGTAGCCTTTCATAACCTTCCACCACTGCCTAGCAAGGGCGCCCATATGCAAAATTTTAAGGGGGGGGGGGCTCAAAAATTTTCCCCATGATTTAGCAAAATATTTTCTCTGTAGAAACTGATTTCAGTACAGATTAGACACATTAAGAGTTGACATTTTTAATTACTTATTCATTAATGGCTGAAAGAGAAATTTTTATACATTTTTGCAAAGAAAAAAGCACTAAAAGCAAGGAATTTCTCATTTCGAAGGGGGGGGGGGGGCTCGAGCCCCCCTATATGGGCGCCCTTGCTGCCTAGTAAATACCAACTGGATCATAAAATTCACTCTGATAACATTGGATGGTTCCACCGTATTCAGGGGCCACAGCAAGATCCGTTTTACCTGCCTAAAATTCTTATTATTCAAATCCAAACTTCTGACTGTCTGTTACTGGTGCCGTTACCCTAGTGCTTCAGTTTGAAATCGCTACCGCTGGTTCCTCCACACACATGTAGTTTGCATGTCTTTGATCCCACACTGTTAAAATTCAGGAAGATTTTCTGGTCGCTGATTTTTACGGTAATTTACACCGGAGAAATAAGCAATTCCAGCTCCAATTGGTTGCTGTGGCCTACCGAGAAAACCATATACAGTGAAACCTCCCAATAGCGGACAGTCAAGGGACTAGAAGTTTTGTCCGTTATTGGGAGGTGTCCGCTATTAGGAGGAACTACTTAATTTACCTTTTTCAAAATGGGCTGTTGTTCCCTTTGTAGAACACAATCGAAACAATTGCGAAAGGTTTACTACATTTTACGTCAAGTGTAATTAATCTGTTTTTTTCTTAATAAAGGTATGCTGACAGCACACACGTCTTAAAAAGCATTTAATCAATTAAAGTAAACAGTTAAAACAGTTTGACATCTCTTTTTTGCATTACCAACGGCGGCGATTCGGCGCACCCCCCCCCCCCCCACACACACACTTTTTATGGTTAATTTATTTATTTTATCTCGAGTATCACTATTGCATGATGCATGATTGACAGTTGGCAATATGACCTTGAATATGGGCAAATCTTTTTCATGTCTAAAAATTAAACAACCCAACGAAACCACGGCGCCATAAAGCCGACTACTACCGGCGCCGGTCTGCTCAATTGCATCTCCCGAGAGATCCAGTAAGAAAAAGCGCCCAGTTTCCTCTTTTTTATCGTAACTTTTGAATAGTTATTGTGTACAAAATTCATTAAAATCTTAAGAAAAACGTACGTTAATTGTTAGACTGACATCAGTTTTCACTTATCTACTTCAATACTCTCAAAACTAGCCGTTACAAAATTATGACTTTTATTTTCTTTTTCATTTTTTGCTGTCCGCAAAAAGTACCATGCCTTTTAGTTCTTTTTTTTTTCTGCCCCCAACTTTTAAGCCCGAATCGCTGCCTCTGCCCATTACCACCCTTTTAATTCCAAGAAACAGTGATAAGGAAATGACGGGGGAGGGGGGGGAATATCAGGGAGTGTCTGTTAAGGGAGGTTTCACTGTAATTTTACAGTAACATTTGATTTTTACGGTAATAGTTACTGGCAACATGGATGCCAGTAACAATTACCGTAAATTTTCCGGAAAAGTTTTAACAGTGCAGCTTTTCGAAAGGCGCCACAGCTTTCTTCGAGAAGTGAGATTTTACATCATTCAGAATTGCTGCCCTCACAAGAATCGATTTGTTGCAATGCTGTCACGAAAATGGCTTGTCATCAGTGTGGAACTTCTTCAAATGCCTATTCAGACTGTTCTTCCTTGCAAACGGTTTCTTACAGAACTCGCAAGAGAAAGGTTTCTCTCCCGTGTGCGATTTAAGATGTTCACTCCAATAGTACCCTGAAGGGAATTTCTTATGACAGAATTCGCACGAAAAGGGTTTGTTGTCAGAATGGATCAACATGTGTTTTCTCAAAATGAACTTACGAGTGAAAGCCTTTTTGCAGAATTCGCAAACTTGTGGTCTCTCTCCCGTATGCATACGTCGGTGCGACTCGTAATGTGTTTTGTGATTGAAAGACTTCTCACAGTACTCGCAAACAAACGGCCTCTCTCCCGTATGTATCAGATAATGACTTTTCAGATATGCTTTCTCAGAAAAAGATCGTTCACAGATCTCACAAGTAAAAAAATTACTTGCATAGTGTTTTCGTAAATGCTTCAGCATATTTCTTTTTCGTGTAAAACGTTTTGAACATAGTTCGCATTGATTTTCACCAACGCCCTTTTTGTTCCCGCTACTTTTTCCAGAACTGTCATCGCAGCAGGTCTCTATCTGCTCGTCAAGTTGTTTTGAGCAATCGCCCATTGCAAAATTACTTGCATAGTGTTTTTGTAAATGCTTCAGCATATTTCTTTTTCGCGTAAAACTCTTTGAACATAGTTTGCACTGATTTTCACCAACATCCTTTTTGATGCCACTACTTTTTTCAGAACTGTCATCGCAGCAGGTCTCTATCTGGCCGTCAAGTTGTTTTGAGCAATCGCCCATGTTTTTTATAAATCTGCTTCAAAAACTGTCAATTCTTTTACAGATCTTTTTGAAGGGCATCTGTTTTTAAGCTTTGAATTCTTAGTTTTGGAACAGTTCTGCATAGTTGAGGTAATCAAAACAGAATATCAGGTCATGGCACTTTTTTATTCTAAAACTGCTCAAAGATTTTTAACTGCTATCATGATGTTAACAACAGAACCCTTTGATTGTAAAACAACAGAATTTATCAATAGTCCTCAGAGATTTCAAAGATCTTTACTTTAGCCTAAAAAGATAAGAGGAAAAAGTCAATTTCAAATCGACACATACATCAACAGTTTCTGGATTCAACCAAGAAGGTTATGCTTCAAAACACTGTACTGAGAACATATAAATACAGTACTAAAAGGAAATGTGCGATTTTTGTAAACGTACTTCTACGCGTAATTTTTACAAGAAAAAAACTGACTGGAAAACATAACTTTTTATTTTTTATAGTCCCACAGTTACACTATAAAATATATTTTTACTGTAATGGCGGCCTTAAAATTTAATAATTAAGACTCATACAGCAAACTGGAAAGGCAATGAGAATTGGCGACAATACAAGTAATTAAAAACGACCGACCACTTTTTGGAGCGATTGCTCCCTTTGTTACAGGCAGTCATGTGATTATTTTGACCTGAAAAGTTTAAGTTGTAGCAGTAACTGCTTTGATTTGGCGAAAAAGTAAAAATGACAAGCTTTGCATTCTTTATTATACAAATACAAATGTGACGACCTGCAGCAGGCTCTTGGCCCAGCTAGGCTGGTCCTAGTTAATTTATCAGACCCCAATGAAGATCAATGGCCCTCTTAAAGCTATCCCCCCCCCCCTTTGCTCATTACCACCTCTTCCGGTAAGCTGTTCCAAGTGCCCACAACTCTACTAAAGTAGTAGTTTTTTTTTTAATTTCCAGGTTAGCCTGAGATTTGAATAGCTTAAAACAATGGCCCCTCATCCTGCTTTCCATGCAAAAAATTTAATCCATTGACATCATTCATTTTGATAAATCTAAATCTTTTTCATATCTAATACCAAAAAGCATTTGCTAAATATTCTTTAAAAAAATAAATAAATAAATAAAATAATAATAATAATTATGGGGTTTGATTACAAAAAATAAAAATACTTTAAATTGTTTATATTTCCTTTGTTTTTTTAATGATAATGTATTTTGAATAAAACAGCAATTTTCCATACTTAATAACAAAAAACATTTGTTAAACTATACTCTAACAAAAATAAAATACAGTCAAATTTCGATAACTCAAAGCTTATAATCTGGAATATTCCTTTAATTAAAAGTTTTTATTGGGTCTGAAACTCTTCAGACAGTTCAGGAAACTTCCCATAACTCGAACTACCAATAACTCTAACGGTTTAGCCGGTCCCCTTTGACTTTGAGAAATGGATAGTTGACTGTAATCATGGGGTTTGATCAGGGCCTGAGTAACTAAAAGTGAGGCCCAAGGCCCACAATGCTTTGGAGGCCCCCTCTGTATTCCATCATTTTAAATCAAATCACTTAAAGTCAAAGCAAAATTATGTTTAACACTTATTTAAAAGAGGAATTTTTATTATTTTCACAAAAATACACATATTTTGGATGCTATGCATAACTTTTTAAAACATTTGGGGCCCCTAAGGGAGATGGGCCCCAGGCCTAGATGGCCTGTGCGGTAATCAGGCCCTGGGTTTGATTACAAAAAATTGAACGCTCACAAAACTGTAAACCTCTTCTAAAGCATGGAAGTTATCTTGAATTGAATTCATCAAGTAAAAAAAAAAAAAAAAATCTAAATATGCCATCAGAATATTTAAAAAACAGTAATTTTCAATACTTATGATGTTTTTTTTTTTTTTTTTTGCAAACTGCATTTAAACAAAAATTAAAGAATTATGGAGCTTAACAGAATTGAGAAAATATATTCAAGGATTTAAAAAAATTCAATCACCAGGAGTATGGATGGGGGGTGCTGAATTAATGCACCATTACTATGCGTTATTTTGCTGTAATTTTTTTCCTCCGAGGGTATAAATCCTGCATATAAAAGGTTAATTACCAGGTGGTTATAAAATAAGTATCTTCATTTGGAGCAGTGTGTAGATTGAAGGAATCATCTGATTGCAACCAAAAATGGAACACTTACTAATCTTGAAGGGGAGGAAGAAGGATGGTGCAATAAAAAATTTTAGCTGCAAAATTTGCCTGCAGATGGTGCTTTTGAATTTATAAAGTGTAATACAACAGGAAATAATTAGCATGAAAAGCTGGGTGGTTTATTTTATACAGGCATATTACACTTGTGCATGACACTGCCGATCATAGGCGGATTTAGAACTGAGTTCCTGGGGGGGGGGCAGCATTATTTTTATTTTTTTTTATTAGCATTATCAGTTGTATTGATTACAACTGGCTGGATTTAGACATAGCGTGCCTCTAAGCTATTTCAGGGTTTTGGGTCTCTTTAGTAGTCTGGTCAACTTCTCTATCGGCGGCAAAAAAGGCCATTTTTTAAAGCGCCCCTCCCGCATGCATTATACATAAGGTCTAAGGTGTAAAATGGAGTAATTTTTAAGTAGGGGATAGAATATCTCCAATTTTAGGGGGTACGGGGGTTTCTTCCCCGGAGGAATTTTTGTAAAATAGATATAAAATTCTGCATTTTGAAGCCTTAGAAGGGGTAATTAGAACTACTAAAATCTCGGAGACAAATAGCAAAACACTCTTTTGCAAATTACGATAATACAGAGTAAAAATTGTTTTCGGGTTGACAAATCAATTACAACAGTTCTCAGAGAGAAAAAGCGAGAAAGAATAGAAGATTATGCTTTTGCATTGTTATTTGCTTACTTTGGCTGTCGGTTCAATTCAATCAGTTTTTGATCACGCCTCCAACCCACCGACAAATACAACAGTAAATTAAATACAAAATGATCAATAGTAAAAAAAATGCTTTAAAAGAAATGGTGTATAGATTTAGAAAATAGGCCCATTTGGACCGTTCATAATTTATACACTTGATAAGAAATAAAGTTGAAGCACACTTTGCTTAGGAATTTCAAAGACCATTTCAAGGATTTGAGAACAGTTAAAATTATTTAAGGCACTTAAAGTGGCCTTTCCAGTCTCTGAAATTTAGTACTTGATTGTACTGTTTTACAGTATTATTCTAACTTTGTAAGAAACAACTATTTTAAGCTTGGGGCTTCGGTGGCCAAGCGGTAATGTTCAGCAAATGCTTGCATGCAGAGAGGCACAGGTTCGATTCCCCCTTACTGCCCTGGGTGTTCTTCTGATTTCCTTGTATTGTAATAAATCTGAATTGTGCTATCTGACAAATGTGTCTGAGCAAAAGTCGGACTTCCACTTAAAATGGGGCTCAGTCAAACGGAAGCCGCTCATATTAGCCTCAAAAGTGGATTAACACCTCTGTTATTCATTACCTTGGGTGCTCCAAGGGCCATCAGGAACAACAATAACATTTTAAGTTTAAAAGAAAAAAAAATATTGATTTTTCATTACAACAACTTTTATATTTTCAATTACAAGTAGTGCAAAAAACGAAAAAAAAAATAGAAGTAGTTTTTTTTTTTCCTTCTGGGCTGAACAGATTAACAATATGCAGAAGAAGTAAGATAACGAAAGTAATACAAAATAATTTCCAAAATTACTGCATTCGAGATTAAATAAACAGCAATATATGAAACATGTGAGTCACAAAATTTTATCTCAAGTCATATGCTACAGAAACGTGAGAACCATGATTTTTATATTTTTGACGGAGGATGTGGCAAGGAGCTACACTTGACACATTTCGGAATTCCCCCCCCCCCCCCCATCATTTGTTATAAATTTTTAAATTTATGGTTTGTATCCACACTTTTTCAAATTTTCAAGGTTTTCAAGCACTTTAAAATGGAATTTATTTTTTCAAGTACTTTTCTTCTTTTCTTTAAAGAACAAATCATTAAATTTTCCAGAGTTGGGAGCCTTCAACAAAGCGGGTGCCCTCAACTATAGCTTGTTTAGTTTATAGGTAAATCCAGTTTTTTTTTTTTTTTGTTTTTTTTTTTTAAATCTTTGTTTTAGTTTCCAATTTGTTGAAACAGTTGTTGATTATTTTAAGTATAGCGGCTGATTACTTATATTTTCTCTCATATAGGGTTTGTCCGGAAAGTAATGAGCCTCATTTTTTAAAAAATACTTTTAATGATCAGATTCTTACAAATACTTAAAAATCTTCAAAGTACGACCCTTCTGCGTCGATACACTTCTGCCAGCGCGATTTCCATGAATTGAAGGCTCCCTGGAAGTCCTCGACCGATAAGCTCTTTAGAAATGTGGATGGTTTCCACGGTGTCCCAATGTTTCCCCTTCAGCTCTCGTTTCAGTTTGGGAAACAAAAAAAAGACATGACTCATCTCCAGTGATGACGTTGTCCAAAAAATTAGGGTTGTGCCTACACATTTTTTTCATCTCCTTGGAGACTTCCAAGCGATGCGTTTTTTGAGCATCGGTCAAAACTTTGGGCACAAGTTTAGTGCAAATCTTTCGCATGCCCAATTCTTCCGACACAATCTCATGGACAATTGTTTTCGGCAAGTTCAACGAGTCTGACAACAAACGAACACTCATTCGGCGGTCTGAGTTCAACAATAGGGAAGTTTTCGATTTTTCAATTTTATTTGTATATGATAGAGTAACATGTATGAACATCATAGGTGAAACAATTTTTGCGATACGATAAGTAGTTTTTTTTAAATTAATTTTTAAAGTTCAAGCGCCTGTGACGTCAGATGGCATAGGAAGTGACGTCATGCGCTTTCCGGAAGAGCCGAAGGTCACGCATTTGACTTCGAAGACGAAACGTAAAAGGCTTATCTCCTCGCGTTTCTGGAACATTAAACCTCTCATCCTCTCGGAAATATTCGAATATCACCATTGATGTTACATGAGGAAGATTATTTAGATAGTGCTTTAACGAATCCGGTCTCCATAGCGTGTTCAAAAGGATTATTGAGTTTCTAAAAAATAAAAATATCAGCGCGCTCAAAATGTTCCTAGCGAAAACAAGGGATCTTCCGCGGAAGGCTGCCCATTCGCGCCCTGTGACGTGATACCATTGATGAATGATACCACCTGTTAACTGTAATACTTCTTGCAGAGTTAGTGAAAGAACTAACATTTCATCTACTTTCTGTGAATAACTGATGAAGAGACTTCTTTAAAAATAACTAAAATTTATTAACACGTGGAAAAAGGTAAATATAATTGTATAAACATAACTGAAGCCAAAGGTAAAAAAGATTAATTAAATATGACTAGCAAGTTAAGCTCATCCTAATACGGCTCGCTAATCTATTACTAAGATCAGCCAAGCACAGTCGGCAATCCGCCGAACAATACGAGCTCTACCCTAGCTACCTTTTACAGGACAGACATCACCGAACGAGTCTTAAAAAAGAGAGAGCGAATCTCAGCTCCGATCGCTATTAAATAGTCTGTCCTCATCATTATTCACATCAATGCCCTCACATCCACGCAACCAATGAGGATGCACCAAGTGGCAGAGACGCCTCCCTGCTAAGCCAATGGCGGGAGTCTGTTACGTCACCCTTCCGATCCGATCACTCACTTCCGATTCACTCGGATCGTTGATCCGAACAGGCGTCGGTTGATTATCGTGAAGTTCAGTTACCTGGGCAAAAGTAAGTGTAGAGATATTTGTAGAAATTCTATTTCTAACAATGCCCCTCCTCTCTACATCTTACAAGAAACAGCTAATAAAAATTTTTTTCAAAAAAAACATCTTTGGCTTCTAGTTTCACAAATCCATTCTATAACTTTATAGAAAAGTAAAAATATAACAATAATTAAGCATAATACAAAACATCGTTCGGCGATATAACACATTCCATCAGGACGAAAATATATGCATCCAATCGCAAATTACAATCCAGACTTTAATCTAAAACTCGAGAAGAAAAAAAAACATTTGCAAAGACACAAGTATAAACACATTCGTAATAAAGTATGCAAAAAAAAGTGTACATATTAAATTTTTAGCTAATTACTACAGTGTATATTAGAGCTGTAATTTGCAAAAAAAAAAAATTATTCTAACATGAAATTCAATACCCTAAAATTTCTCATTTAAATTCGATTGTATAATAAAATTTCGCGAATATTTCATTTTTGAGAAAATTACACAATACAGAAAAGTATTTCCAAATACATTAAAAAATTCTTGATACAATGTCGAAATTACATCTTTAAAATTGAATATTCATCGTTAGCAAAAGTGATTAATGAAAAACTGTTTCACAAAATTTTACAAGTTCAGTTCCAGAAAGTGGTTTTGTAAATACGTCAGCTTGGTTTTCTTTACTTCTTACAAAATTAATGCAGAAAATTTCTTGATAAATTAAGTCCCTCACAAAAAATAATTTAACATCGATGTGCTTCGTTCTATAATTTTCAATTGGGGATTTACAGAAATCTATCGTGGCCTGATTATCCGCATACAATATTGATTTTACTTTCTGACTATTGGTAATTCCAAAGTTAATGCACTCATCTAAAATTCTGTCAAACCATAGCAATTCTTTTGCTGCTTCCGTAAGTGCAACGAATTCTGATTCCATGGTTGACAAGCATACGCTTTTTTCTTTGAACGTACGCCAAGAAATCGGAGCATTATCAAGTGAAATTATTTGTCCCCCTAAGGAAGTTCTATCATCTTTGCTACTGGCGAAATCAGCATCGCTAAATCCCACGATTTGTAATTTGTTACATTTTAGACTGAGTTTGAAATCTTTAGTGTGAGACACGTAACCTAATAATTTAAGTAATCCTCCCCAATGAAACATTCCAGGATTTGACTGAAATTGGCTGAATATGTTTACGGCGTAGCAAATATCCGGTCTGGTCCGGTTTGCAATAAATGCGAGACAACCTAACAAATTTCTATAAGGAATTTTAGACATTTCAAGTTTTTCACTTTCTGATTGAGGACAATTTGAATAGGAATAAACTATACCTTTACTTATAGGTAATGAAGAAATTGGAAAGTTAAAATGCCTAAAACGGTCACAAATTTCTGTAATATAATTTGTTTGATGCATTTTAATTTCATTTTCGTATTCCTCAAAATTTACACCAAGTAGTGTCTTGGTTTTTCCCAAAATTTTAAGGTCAAAATGTTTATTCAACAAGTTTAAAACAAATTCAATATTTTTACTATTTTTCCCGAATAACACAATATCATCAACATATAATAAAAGTATTACTTTGGATTGAAAAATATAAACACAATTACACCTTTGAAATTTGTTAAAACCCATATTTGCTAAAACGCTGTCGATTTCATAATACCAATTTCGACCACTTTGATGAAGTCCGTAAATTGCCTTTTGAAGTTTACACACATAGTTTTCCTTCCCTTTTTCAACAAAACCGGGAGGTTGTTGCATAAACACATCTTCTTTTAAAGGAGCATAAAGGTATGCACATTTTACATCGCACTGGACATTTTCCCACTTTTGAAAAATTACAAGAAATGCGAAAAAGAAACGGATTACACTAAATGATACAACTGGGCTGAATGTTAAATCGTACGAATCAAATTGAACTTGTTTGTGACCTTGTGCACACAATCTTGATTTCCACCTTACGATTTGGCCCTGTTCGTTTCGTTTAACAGTATATACCCATCTACATCCTATTACATTCGCGTTTTCTGGAAGTGGTGTCAAAGTCCATACCTTTCTTTCCCGAAAAACTTTCATTTCTTCCTTCATGGAATTTTCCCAGTTTTCCCTCTGTTTTGACTTTAAAAATTGTTTGTAAGTATTTGGAATAATTATCTCTTCTTCATCTAGTCATAATTGAGAAAAATTCGCGCTCGTGGATTGACCATTAACTTCCCCTTCATACGTATTTTTACCTTGGAAATTAAAAATATGCGGTTCAAAAACTATAGCATTTCTGTTACAATACTTTCTGATATCATGAATGGATCTTAACCGTTTCGAACTATTTTTTTTTTCGTAATAATACACATCCGTTCGCGATCCATCTTTCCGCGGTGCTATTTTTCTAAACCAAGTTGTTTCTTTTAGGGGTCTAACTTCTTCATCAATGGAACTTTCATCTTCCGACGTAGTGTCGATTTCGCGATCTGAACCGGTAGAATTTTCTACGTTCTGGGATTGGCTCGCATCTTCGTACACGGAACTTTCATCGTCTGAAGAAAAATTAGATTTATCGTCAAAATGACAATGGCCCATCACCGCTCCACTGCGATTACTTTTAAATTCATTTTTATAGAATAAATTCTCATTAAAGGAAATATTAATGCTTTCTACAACCTTATCAGTTTCTGGGAAATAAACACGATAACCCTTCGTCTTAAAGGCATATCCAATGAGAACACCTTTTCTAGCTTTTAAGTCTAGTTTATTACGTTTCTGCTTCGGAATTCCGACGTAAGACACGATTCCGAATGGTTTAAGGTGTTTTACTGAAGGAATATTTCCCCCATAAAGCTCAAATGGTGTTTTTCTTTGACCCGAATGGCAAACTCTGTTCCAGGTGTAAACGAAGTGCAACATTGCATCTGGCCAAAACTTTTTATCTAGACCGCTTTCCTCAAGCAATACAGTGGCCCCATTAGCAACTACCCTGTTAAATACTTCACTGACACCGTTCTGTTCTGGACAAAAAGAGTTTGTTAATTCGTGAGAAATACCAGAATTCTTACAAAACTGTTGAAATTCATTATTGACATATTCCCCTCCGTTATCAGTTCTTATAGCTTTCACTTTACTTCCTAAAAATCTTTCAGCCCTCCTGATATGCTGAATAAGGATACCAGTTACTTGCCTCTTTTCTCTGATCGGATACAGCGAAACTCGTTTGGAATAGTCATCAATGACTGACACGAAGTATCTCTCCCCATTTCTTCCTTTTACGGGATATGGTCCCCAAACATCAGAATAAATTAAATCAAGAGGTTTTTCAGATTTAACTTTATTAATGGGTTTGAAGGATACCCTCTTAAATTTTCCCAATTTACAATCTTCACAATTAAATTTCCCCCCTTTGAATTTCGGCAAACCCCGTACACTTTCTAAGTTGCTGGTTTTCTTTATACAATCAGCATTTACGTGGGCTAATCTTTTATGCCAAATTTCTAAGGATTCAACATTTGAAGATTCAACATTAACGATATTACGAGAAAAATGACTAGAGTTTTGTTTATCCTTCAAATTTACGTTATCATGACTAGACTTTTGAAAACATTTATCAACATTTTGGGGTTTTACATAATATATACCATTATTTAAAAATGCTTTAAAAATAACACCTTTCTGGTCTGATACCGTCAAAATACCATTTTTAGCTTCAAATTTTGCCCCACCTTTATCAAATTTAGATCCCGAAATTAAATTTCGTCTCAATTTGGAGGAGTAAAGTACATCTTTTAAAACAATTTTTCTTTTACCAAATCTTAAATAAATATCCCCCTTTCCCTCAATCGGGAATGTTTTACCTTCAATGGCTACAGCCATTTCTTTGTTACTTAATTCTACAAAGTTCTGAAAAATGTCTCTGTCCTTTGAGAAGTGGTGGGTGGCGGCACAATCAAAGATATATGAACTGGATCTATCCATTAGACAGTTTGCCTCACTTAAAAAGAAATCTTCATACTCACAAAAGTCAGCCGATGGAGAACGGTGGTGGTCATCACTTCGCCGTTGAGAACCGCGCCTTTTCCATCTCGAACGACCTCTCCTTGGACTTAAGGGACGACTCTTTGCTTCAGGACAATACCTCTTGATATGACCAGTCTTTCGACAACGGAAACACGTTACGCTTTTGTTGTAGTCCTTGTTTACTGCGAAAGTTGTCTTGGCTTGAATGTCAAAATCATCATTTCTCAAAGATAGACGATTTTCCTCAGCTACCAGGTCGGACACAATCTTTGAAAAAATGAAATCTTCATCACTTCTCCGCAGTATACTCTGGACAATTCCGTCGAAACAGGATGGGAGGTACCGGAGCAGTTGGAATGACAGAAATTCCTCCGAAAATGGGGTCTTGAACTCCTTCATACGATCGTAAATTCTCCTCAATCTGGCTGCGAATACGTTGATTTTATCGTTTTCTTCCATTCTAGATGAGGTTAACTCCGAAAAGAGCTTCATCTTGATACTTCTGTTGTCTGGAAAGTAGTTTTCCCTCAATTGGTTCCACGCTTCGTGGGGATCTTCGGTATTCTCAATAATTTTCCTGAATTCATCTCCGACGTGTAGATATATCACGGCAACAGCAGATTGACTCCTAGCTTCGAAATTTGCGACGTCTTTCGCGGTAACCCCTCTATCCGTGCTAATTTCGGGCTTGGTCTCTTTTCCAGTGACGATATTCCATAGATTCCGGTCGATGAGAACAAACTTCATATCACTGCACCAAGACGAGTAGTTGTCATCCTTCAATTTTTCTATCATTATGCTAGAGCACGCCATTCTCTAAAATTATAATTCCAAAAATCTTCGGCCCCTCCTTCACCAACAGTCTCTCAATTTCTCACAGAAAGCAAGGTTTTGAAAAAAAATTTGCGCGTGAAATGTCAGTTATGGCAGGAATCGCCCATAACCATCTTGATACCATTGATGAATGATACCACCTGTTAACTGTAATACTTCTTGCAGAGTTAGTGAAAGAACTAACATTTCATCTACTTTCTGTGAATAACTGATGAAGAGACTTCTTTAAAAATAACTAAAATTTATTAACACGTGGAAAAAGGTAAATATAATTGTATAAACATAACTGAAGCCAAAGGTAAAAAAGATTAATTAAATATGACTAGCAAGTTAAGCTCATCCTAATACGGCTCGCTAATCTATTACTAAGATCAGCCAAGCACAGTCGGCAATCCGCCGAACAATACGAGCTCTACCCTAGCTACCTTTTACAGGACAGACATCACCGAACGAGTCTTAAAAAAGAGAGAGCGAATCTCAGCTCCGATCGCTATTAAATAGTCTGTCCTCATCATTATTCACATCAATGCCCTCACATCCACGCAACCAATGAGGATGCACCAAGTGGCAGAGACGCCTCCCTGCTAAGCCAATGGCGGGAGTCTGTTACGTCACCCTTCCGATCCGATCACTCACTTCCGATTCACTCGGATCGTTGATCCGAACAGGCGTCGGTTGATTATCGTGAAGTTCAGTTACCTGGGCAAAAGTAAGTGTAGAGATATTTGTAGAAATTCTATTTCTAACATGACGTAGGCTAGTGACGTTTCAGAAGAGCGCACTTTTGCGCATGGATTTTTAAAAATTCATTAAAAATCAACCACGGTGTTTTAAAATTCGGCGATGGTGAATTTTTTAGTTTTGAGGGTCAATTAACAATATCCAATAGCCAATATATGAATATTTAATAGGTTGCAACTTCCCTATTCGCGCACACAACTCACACTGTTGTCCGTTTTCGAAGTTGAAGGGCGTCCAGACCGGGCCTCGTCGGTGACATCCTCACGACCCTCTTTGAAAGCTTTGTGCCACTTTTTTGCCTGCGAATAGGACATGCAAGCATATCGAAGGTTTCCTTGGCAGTTTTGTTCACTTTGACACAAAATTTTATCGCGTAGCGTTGTTCAATCGTTCTTTCCACTTTCAGTATGACAAGGGCGCGAAACAGGGGTCTCCTTAAAATGACGTCCTCACCGTTTCAGAGCTCGGAGGCGACTGAGGCATGGCTCGCTGGAAAGCTTAGGGTTCCCCCCCACCACTTTCAAGCGGTCGCGCCGCTCGGCGGTGTACGGTCGCGTCACAATAAAATAAGGCTCATTACTTTCCGGACAAACCCTGTATATTTGCTCTAATGGTTTTCAATTCAAAGTAGTCCTTTTCAACACATTTCAACAACCTGGTAACAGCTTCACTCTTTGTAAAAGAGTGTACGGTGCCCCCCCCCCCCCCCACACACACATCAGAAAAGGACAGTCGCTATTCTCTTCATTTTCACTTCTGAATTTTTCAAAAAAAGAAAAAAAATCATGATTTTTTTCTTTTCACTTTTTTGAAGGTGTGTTGTTACCATTTATAAAGTTCTCCAAAGACTGGGGGGCTTTGACCCCCCTCGCCCCCCCCCCCCCCCCATAAATCCGCCCATGCTGCCGATCAAGTTCAGGTTCCATGACTTGACCATTCAGCTAAGAGTGTTAGACTTATTTAATTTATTTGATTGTTTTTTTCGTACGTACATTTGAAAGTAAACACATTTGCATATTCTTTCTTATATATTTAAAGTGAAAAGTATCACTGTAAATCGTGAACTGTAAAATTCTGAATTATGTAAATGTTCCATACTTATGAGGTAAGGAAACTACGAGTGTTTTTTTTTTTTTTTTTTTTAGATGGTTATGCCGTTAATTTTGTTAGCTACAAAGCTCGTAGATATGAAATTCATGTATAATATAACATACTCAATAAAAGATTTGCTTTTAAATAAGTGTCTTCGGATCTCAACAGACGGAAATTGTTATTTAGGTATCATAGTGGATGTAAGTTATAAACGCTATTAGCGGTAATATATTCTACATAGAGGATACAATACAGACAATCTGCTAAATTTTCAACTGCGGAATGTGAAGCATCTAGAATGATGTTTCGCACATGTTCAGTAATGTACTCTTTCAGTTCACTGAGGTTTGTGACACCTCCAAGGTAAACGTTAGACTTGAAGAACTCCGAAAACCAAAAATCACATGGCGTCAAATCAGGGGACCAAGCAGATCACGCCATTTGAGGACACCTATCATCCGTGAAATGTTGCCGTAAGAAATTTTGTACTGCTTAACAATAGATAGTGGGGCTCCATCTTACATAAAAACCGTTTTGGAAAGACACCATCTTTGCTGCAGTTGACGAACACCAAATGTTCTCAACATGTGTTTTAAAATCCTAACAAGTGCAAATAACCTTAAAATCAAAGCGTTATCTGGCAAAATGAAAGGCATCTCATATCATGCGACTGGCAGTATTGGCTGCTTCTTTAATTTTATCATGATTGCTACAATGTTTGCACTGTCAAGGACATTTTTGAACGCTACAGAGCCACCTATCGGTGATTGTATCAACTAAGTTTTTTTATTGCACCATCCTTCAATTTAGTGACGGCTCCGATTTTGGTTGCCATTGGATAACTCCTTCAAGCCACAGATGGCTCCAAATAGAGATACTAATTTTATAACCACTCAGTACTTTTCAATTTTTCAAGAATGAAAGCTATTATATAAGCCTAGAACATTAAAACATACTCACATATACAGGGCTCATAGTCCTCCTATATTTCCTATATTTTCACAATTTGTCAGATATTCTCCTATATTTTCTCACTAACTCCTATATTTTCATCATCGGATGTTAAATTCTACCCAATAATGCAAAAACTTTTGATCAATTTTTCTTCTTTTTTCTCCCCTGCACTGTGCATTCTTGCATCTTTAATGTTGGCATTTGTACTAAACTTCTGTTTGATTATTTTTATGAAATATACAAAATAGATGGTTTTACTTGCAACTTTAAACTTGTTTTCAATGAATTCCTTTTCTTTCAACGAGTTTACTTTGTAATTTTAATAGTATAACATGTTAACTTTAAGTCTACTACTGTAAAGGTTTTGAAAGCTTTTAATTTTGTCACATATAATCTTACATGTAGTTGAAATGACTGGCTGTAGCTCAAACGATTGGTTTTTGAAAATGCTACGTACAGATTTTGGTACCAATTCAAATTTGGGTACTTCAAATGTTTTCAAGTTTGTAGCTCGCTGAAAAATGTAACTATCTCTGTGAAAAAAGTGTCATTTTATAGGATTTTGTCTGCTTTTTTCAAATGTGTACTTATTTTCTATGTAGATTTTCTGAAGATTTCAGAATTTGTTCTTCTCAGAATTTTTTTTTTTTTTTTGGCTCATTTTTTTTCTTCTATCTACTACATTATGGTTTCAAATTGGAGAAGATAATAGATGTATCTATGCTCCACTTAGGCTCTCTAACACCCCCTTTTGTTTGGCAGATTAGGTAAAATTCACCCTTTATTCATGTGTGCACATATAAATACACACATTAAACTGTAAGTTATAGATAATGCTGTTACAGTGAGCGCCGGGTAATTGAATCAGTCACTTTAATGAATCAATTCCTCAAAACTGAAATGAAATCCAGTTTTAACATTAAGAAATTGCAGAATATTTGAATCAAACTTGCCACTTAAATGAATCAAGCCTATGAGACTGACCATTTCCCAAAAACGTGACGCATTAGCGGTCTTTTTTTCTTTGCCTTCGATTAGAGAAATTAGTTTCTTTTTCTGTAAATAGTGAAACGAAGGGAAGGCAGAGTGCTGTACACTTTTTGCAACAATTTTCTCATATGTCCAACAAAACCAGTGAGACGAGAGAAACATGGAGTTGAATGAACTTTTCAACTTTTCATCCTTAGTGTTAGTGTTGAAGCAATGACGTACCAATATTGAAAACTATGGATAGATTTATGACATTGAAAAAAGAGTATCCAAATTAATTATTACCTAGTTTTAACAATCAATAAGAGATGTATTTTCCGAAGTGCGTAAGCTAAAATCTGAATTTTATAATTGCTTTTTCATACTGTTTTGGGAAAAAATTCTTTAAATAATCAGAGAATGGGTAATTTGGTGATGTACTTCTTACAATATCACGTTTGATCAAAAATTTAATAAAGTTCTCTGAAGTTGTATGGTGAATTCCACGTTTTTAAAAAAAAAGAAAAGAAAAGACATGCACACACAATTTTGTTAGTTGAATTGAATTGTCTTAAACGAACAAGATTAATATAAGTAACCATGGGTACAAAAATTCATTTGCTCTCACTTCTGTGACTCTTTTCATTGCTATGACTTCATGAATTTTGGAATTGTATTGAAACTGGCTTTCTGCTTTTTATATTTTTTTTAGGGCTCCAAACATACTAGATGCTATATGTTTTTGAAATTCCTATTGTGTTTCTATCAAACTCCTACAATTTTCCTTTTAAAATCCTATATAATTTGCTACGAAACTCCTATATTTTTTTATTTTGCTGTCTAACTCCTATATTTTTCCTGTTAAACTCCTATATATATTTTTCCACTTGCTATGAGCCCTGCATATACAATATACCAGACAGCCTGATTATCACATCCAGAGACTGCAGTTTCGTTCTTACTAGATCTCATCAGTCTGGATTAGTGAATAACCGAGCTTGCAAGACTTTCCTTGGAGCTCGTGGATCACGTACAATAATTTTAAGTGTTCTTCATGATTGTAAATTAACCGTTTACATTTAAAAAGAGGTCTTCCATTGTACCAGAGAAAGCGGTTTTACTCAGCATTCTTAGCTTCTATACCCAGCAGGTAGACCAACTTATTTCGCGTAATGCATTCTGGGTAAAAACTCCGCTTTTACTCTAGAAGGAAGCAGGAGGAGAAAAATTCCACATATACACCGCAAATAACAGGAATAAGGTGAAAAACAGGTTTTTTTCTGGGGTCAAATGTGCCCATGGAAACGTGCCCTCACTCACCCAAAATGAAACACATAATTTTTTTTTTTTGTAATCAAATAACTTCTTCTGTTTAAAATAACTTACAATAATAAAATTCGTACATTTCAAAGCGTGTTATAAATTTCATCTTATCAAACGACATGTACATAATAAAATTTATTTAAAAAATCTTACCTGTAATTTTAGATGTAGTAAGGAGAATTTTCATGCACAACTTAGCAAAACATCATTCCAGCTAATCTTTGTCAGGGTTATCTTTGGAGATGAGGTTTCCAGCCTAAAAATAGTAAATAAAGGTAGCATTACCATCTGAGAGTGGAACATCAGACATGATATTTTGCACTAGTTTGTTACTCATATGGTGATTATAAAACAAAAAAGAAACAAAATATAAACAGAATATTAAAATTGAATCCTCTAGTGTACAATTGCAATTTGTTAAGATCTATTAAAAAAGGCAAATGACTAGTGCTTGCCTGTTGTTAAATATCATTAGGCACGTTACCAATCTGATTTTTGAAAAAGAAAAAAAGATTACACATTATTTGCTGAAATCAAAGCAAAACAATTGCTGTTTTGGGGGAAATATCTTCATGGCTATTTATTACGCAGGTAAAAATGTACCTCTGGCTCAAATTTGAATTTCTCAAAGTACGCCCAAACCTGTTTTTGTGGGGTCTTTTTTATGCAATTTTTTTGTGTGACTTATTTTGATCAAATTTTTTTTTGTGCGATATATTAAAATTTCAATCAGATTGGGATTCAATTGACGAAATTATTTTTAAAACAAGAGTGAGGTAGTATCTTCAAGTGATGACATAAGCACCCCAATGGGAAGTCACTGTGACTTCCCAAAAATTACCTTATTCGGGAAGTTTAGTCCGAGTACTCGGCACAAATTATCACTTGGTTCATTTTGATTTCGTTCAAATACTACAATCTTGCAAGTTTTTGGATTATTTTCTGTGTGAGACTTTTTTTATGCGGTCCCTATCCACCACATAAAAAAAATATTTTTTAACTGTGCAGCGAATACAACTTTTCAAAGCTGCTCGTGAAGTTTCAAACAATTTTTTAATGCGATTTTTTGTGCAATCCCTATCCCTTGCATAAAAACAGGTTTGGGTGTATTATGAAAGATTTTGTAAGATTGCCTTAGTTGAAAAGGTTTCCACACATCTCTCACAAAATTTTTTCCTTTAAATGATAATTTAGTTATTTTCAAGTAGAGACGTACAGAGTACTCGGTAACTACTCGGTACTCGGCCTACTCGGCCAATATGCCGAGTACTCGGTACTCGGCCAATACCGAGTAGTTGCAAAAAATTGAATATATTAAAATTTACAAAAAAGTTCAAGCATATATAATTTTCTGCAACCATTTACAATTCAAATTTAAATTTTGAGAATAATGAAATTTGAAATACTTCAATGGAATAAATCTTGGTTCGAATGTCTCGAAAGTTAATAAAACTTTTTTGTTAAAAATTGTGCAAATATGGAATTTTTGCTACAAACTAAAATTAGTTATAAGATATATAAAAATACCTTAGCTTTAAAAATAAAAGGAAATAAAACAACGTTAGAAGCACAGTGCAGGATCACTGCAGACACGTGTTTTGGCATTACAAGGAATTCCTTTTTCAACGCACAAAATGTGAGCTCGTTGATTTAAAGGCATCCGGCAAAAGTCGAATTTTTTGTCGTATGCCTTTACATTCTTTAGTTCACATATTATACACTGAAAAGACGATCCTTGTAACACAGAAAAACGTGTCTGCAGTGTTCCTGCACATTTGTTTTTTTGCTTTTAAAAATTATTTATGTTTAGCGAACTAGACCTATAATGAATAAATTTGTATAATTTGTTTTAATTCCAACTTGATAAGTCATACCTTTTATTTATTCATTTTTAATTTAAAAAATATTATTTTTGTAGTTAAATTTCAGCAGGAATTTAGTTTAAAAACTATTATATGGACAAGGAGGTCAATACTACTATTTCAATAAGTTCAAAATTCATCGATGTGTGTCGGTGGTAATTCTTTCAACATAATTGGTACTGGGAAACTCGGCCGAGTAGTGAAAGGCCGAATTACTCGGTAACTCGGTACTCGGCCGAATAGTAAAAGGCCGAGTACTCGGTACTCGGCCAAAGTGCTGCTCGGTACGTCTCTATTTTCAAGACATTAAGCATTCAAATATAATTCTCAGTAATCATAAGAATAAGACATCTCTCTCTTACATATATTTTTCATAGGAAATGAGAAAAAAAATTTGAAGTGGTTTTGATAATATTTATAAGATAAAATGGTAATCTGTTATTTTCATTCAATGTGCAAGTATAAGGGGATGTTCATAAATGATGTTACACTTTTCTCCAATAAACTTGATCCCCTTCCCCCATACATCACAAAGTGTCACACTTCACCCTACTACTCACCTACCCCTCATTGCATATCGAGCTGTTTGGTACAGATGTGATATACCCTCCCCTTGGCGAGGATAGAATTTTTAGCTCATTTCGAAAATCGCCAACGTTGGCGATAAAACTTTTTCCGGTAGCTCTAGTAACCCTGCAGAATATACCTGGGAAGTACAGATGTGAACTAATTCTTTTCGCACGTGTGTCCGTGGAGGTAGGTGCACATATGTTCCGCTCTTAGGGGGATTTTAAAAAAGAGGTAAGTGCACTTACTTTTAAGTATTGTGTTCTTAGATAGTTAGTTTTTGATATCTTTGTTACATATATTGCGATGTTTATTGTTGTTTTATGTTCTTTTAATGATTGTCTTCTTAATGTATTTGTTGCTCAGTCCTACTCTTAAAAATGCTGAATTTTATTAATAAATCTGCACAATAATGGTGCATATTTCACACTTAAAACTGTGTCATTATTGTACACTGAATGGAAGGAGCCACCCTTGGGTCTCTCCATGAAAATATACATAACTGTGACCACACTCCGACTGTAATGTATATTAACAGTCGGAGGGATAACTGGCGAGCCAGAGCTCTCTATAGTACTTTCGTAATGAGACCGAGGCAGGGCCGGTGAGCCGAGGTCTCATTACGAAAGTACTATGAGACCAAGGGCTCGTATCCCGGAGAAATGATGAAAAAAAATTAATTTCGACTTGTAATTAATACAATAATTTATTTCATTGTATTTTAATATGTTTACAAAAAACCCCGGCCCTGTACATTTTTGAAGCATATATTCGTGATGTTTTTTGTTGTGCTTTTATGTTGTTTTTATATATATTGTGTTCTGAAGTGCTTTGATCATGTTTTTTTATCTCATTTTTTCCTGTTGGCGCTAAAAAAGCATCGCTAAGAACGATGTATGACATATGTCGTCATACATTGTTTTCTTGGCAACGCTTTCTTGGCGCCAACAGGAAAAAGTCGCCAAGGGTGGGGTATATCACATCAGTTCCAGCTGTTTTTTAAAAGCATATAGTTTTAAAAATGCATGATGTCATACTGCTTGTTAGCCCTTTCCCCCTCTTATCATAAACTGCCATAACACACACAGCATTTGGACGTAAATAAAATCAATGCGCTCTTTATACTAAAGCCTATTGCATTTGTTCTCTCACGGCAGAGAACTGCTTAGTTAATGTGTCACCGACATGAATTTATTTTTTGCGACAATGGCAAATTATTAAAATTAAGCAAAAAATTAAAATTAAGCATTTTAAAATTATAGATAATGTGCGCATAATCATCATCAACATCCGAAAAGAACAGTTGTTAAAACTTGAACTGTGAAAACGACAGCACAACTTTTATTACATACCAGTTATCAATCGGTCCGTAAACTGTTCCTGTTGAATGGTTTCACCGGAAGCAATGCAAGGACAGAAAAAGCGACAAACGAAACGCCACAGCTTTTAATGAATATAATCTGTTGTTAAAAATAAATATCTATCTTTCTAGTTTTGTGATACCTTTGTTACGCTACTGAAAATGCAATCGAATTTCACATTTGGACAAATGTTTTACTCCGAATTACATTTCAATGCATTCGAGGCACTCGCGCAGAAAAATATAAGAGACTGATTGGTTCGTAGCCCCTCCTCTCCGTTACTCACTCCGCTGCTTACGCGTAGTAAAGGAGACCAACAAGTCAGTTCCCAGGGTTCTATTTCAAAATATGAATACGATTTTCGTTTTGTGATACGACCTGTTACTATCTAACCACGGAATGTATGGAAAGACAAACACCCGTTTTACAGCCGGAAATGGACGAATCTATTATTTTTTACCGATGTCAGCTTTTAAAGAAGCAGAGTCTCATTCAAATCAGCAGAATACACGCATCAAATTTTTACTTTTCCCCCTTATTCTCATAGATTCTTCTTATCTTGATGTTTTAAAATTCCATGCAATCCGTGGTTGGATAGTAACTGGATTTTTTTTTTCGGACTAGTAGGATTCGATATTCCTATTCAGAGTTACAACTGACTTCAACTGTATTTATATCGAGGACTGCATACTAAGTGCCTTGCCTCCTCTTTCGTACAATTTCCTCCATTGCAAACAATTTCCACCGCAGAACGGCATCTAAGGTGAATACCTCATACCACCCTTTATATACTTGTGGGACTCGGGACCGGAAGGCCTCGGGTTCGATCCTTGCTGGTCGAAGACCCACCGTCGTCATTAAAGGGGACTGGGCGACGTTAAATATGCTCGTGGTCTCAATGTCCTCCAAGTGAAACGATACCTCTGGGGGTGCTAGTACCAGGTAGCTATTAGCTCTTGGACTAGTTCTAAATTCTCATTAACTGCTCGATCCGGTGATGGTGCTGCCATCTATCGGTATATAAAATAATGGAGGTAAGGCACTCAGTATGCAGACCTCGACATAAATGCAGTTGAAGTCAGTTGTGACTCTGAATCGAATATACTTGTGCAGCGGCGCTGTAATCGAATCAATCATTATGACGTTATCGCACTTGTCCACTTTTCATTTGGGAGAACATTATATTATTGTTGCCTCCCAGCTAGGTCCATCATTTCAAATTTGGTAGCGAGGGGGAGGGAGCAAAGGGCACGTAGACAGAACAAAATTTATCGAAAAGAACCAAACACCCGCCCTACTTAAATGTTAAGGTTCATTTCTTCAAAGTCAATTTCTTTGCCCCCAAAATAACGGTTTAACATCTGTCAATATAGAGGCGGAACCTCTGCTTTTAGTTTTAGTGCTTCTATTATAGCACGCAACGCAATAGTTCAACATTTAGTGCATTTGTCTAATGAGATACTGTTAAGTACATTTTTGGAACTGATCTTCTTATCAATCAATATACTTATATTATTAAAATTTGTATCTGTGCAGCTCTGAAACTTCCTCGGCTGAGGCAACAGTTGCAGCAAGGAAGCGTCATGATGCTGCGTGTAGGATCCGCGCAGCCTCAATTCTGCCAAGTTAGTTTTTGCCCCCAACTATGGCTTCATCGCTTACTTGACTAAAATCTCTCTAAATTTAATCCCATTATAACTTGTTTATTTGTTTTTCCAGTTTAGTTTCATGTGCGCATCTTTAAGCTTATTGTTTTCATCTTATTTTTCAAATTTCTATTCAGTTTCATGATGTAGTTTGAACATTATATATATGTATATTAGTAAATTATCTTGACTTTCAAATTTGCAGCTTGCTTTGAAAAGGGAAGAAACGCGACTTTTTCCTGTTTGAAGTGACGGTAACTTCAGGTCCGTTTCTTCAAAGTTTTCAAGGGGGAGGGGAGGGCAGAGGGTGTGAATTCAATGAATTTTACAGGAAAAAAACATGAATATCGAAGCGAAATTGCATAGTTTAGGCTCAGATGTAGTATGCCCTCTCTTGGTGATCCCATGACTTTTTCATAACCTCATTAAAATGTTCATGTTCTTGTTACACAAAGAGAATAGTATTATTTAGATTAAAGCACTTACATGTGAGATTGAAAAAATATCAGTGGACACTTAAAAAAACTAAACTATTTTTATTTGTTTTCATCATATAAATTTAAGTAAAGTAAAATGCAATGAATGGTATATATAATGATGCTTAAAAGTCTCATAACTTTTTTTTATAAACAGGCAGAACGATAATGAATGGGACAAAGGTTGAATGAGTCATCATTAAGTTTCAATAAATTTGCTTCAAAAGTAGCCTTTTACTGTCAACAGTGCATTTAATCAGTCACATAACTTGACAGTATCTTGGTTCTTTAAAGCAAAGTCACATTCTTTGGTTTTTTCTGTTTTTAGATCAGAAAATTGTATCTAAAAAACCATTCAGTAGCGAATAAATCTTCCGATTCAAAAGTACTTGTTTTTTTTTACTTATTTGTACATTTTCAAGTGCTTATAAATTAATAGGTTCGGAAATTCCAGAACAGTGTTTAATTCCCAACATTGAACGTAGTAGAGGGTCGCATGGATTAGTTTTAGCACGGATCTATGTTAGGCACTACTGTTTTAGAGTTCCAGAATTTCCCTACTTCTGTATTCTAAACCTTAAAAAGTGATGAAAATAATGGTAAATTCAAAATGAGTGATGTCTAAGCAGTAAAATCACGTTGCAAAAAAAAAAAAAAAAAAAAAAAAAAGACGAGCGGCTGCTGCTGCTACTGTCCAACCATGGATTGTATGGAATTAGCAAATGTCCAGTTAAGACGAGTCTATCGAATTGAGGGGGAAAAATAAAAATGTGATGCGCGTGTTCCGTTCATTTGAGCGAGACTCTGTTTAATTTAGAGGCTAACATACATCTGCAAAAGCTTACATCCCTAAAAATTAATAGATGCATCCATTTCCGCCTGTAAACAGAATGTTTGCCTTTCCATACAATCCGTGGTGAGACAGTACAGAAGTGGATGCAATGAAATTTCCAAATTCAGATTTGTTCTTGGGATAGTTCAATTTTTCAGTTTTAATAGCTTTCATGTACAATATTGTTAAATCACTCAAGGTTTCTAATGCTCTTTTAGCTACACTGTTACTTTCTCTCTATTTAGGACATTTTCTCAGGGCTTTTAGTCAAAATTTCAATTTTTCATGATTTCTCCAGGTCTGAAATTTGCTAAATGTTTTCCCGCAGGATTTCCAAGACCCGTACGAACCCTGGATGTAAGTGGCAAAATTAAAAATTTGGAGATAACCAGTAGAAATGGTAGGTGGATCTCTTGGGGAAAGAGATAGTACTGGTAGGTTCTGTTATACAGAATGATTTAGAAAAACTTTTCAATGAAAGCTTACACAGGACCTTATCTTTTCATGCGTTTTCCTCAAAACTTGAAAATGTCCACTTACATCCCTTTGCTTGTCATTGCCTCATTTTACATAAATGTAGACATGTAACTATAATTACTACAACACATATTAAAACGAAATAATGTTTTCATACATGCGAGTATTGGATGAATGACTGAGCAATATCTGAATGGTGACAAAATCTACTTTGCCAAAAATATAGGTAACATTTTTACATATTTAAACATATATAATCGTTATTATGATTCATTATCTTCATCAGAATTTAATTACCGTAAATTAAGGAAAATTAAGCCATAATCAATTTAATAAAAAGTATAAAATTTTATTTAGTGTTTGATACAAAAGCTTACATTCATATATTTTTGTAGAAACATTGAAGCTTCCAATTTATGCAAAGATCGTACCAAGAAATGAATAAACTTACAGAAGGAAAATTAATGGCTATAATGCCAAAAGTTGGGCATCTTTCTCAGCAGAGACGAAATGAGGGGGTGGGAGAAGCAAAGCCTCTGAGAAAACATGACCTAGCTCTTGATGCCAATCCTACAATGCGAAATAGATACAGTAGGCTCCAAATTAACCAGCTTAAATGGGACTAAATGCAATTGGGCTAGACAAAATTCCGGTGTAAGTGGAGGGAGAAAAACATGAGTTTATGATCGCAATATATATATATATATATATATATATATATATATATATATATATATATATATATATATATATTTAAATTTCACTCAACAATAGCATCAACATTATTGAAATGAGCACTTCCTTATTGGGTAAATTAATTTAAAAAGCATTACCATTAAAGAATTAGGGGGATCTTTTAAAAATGTACTCATTTTTTCTGTTGAAAGTTGGAAGTTTGAAAACTTTTTGCATACTTTTAAAATTTTGGCATTTTTAAAAGCATCAAATTAATGGAAATGAATTTTTTTTTCTTTGAGTAAAATATAAATTTGGCAACTCAAATAGCTTAACAACAGCAAAACTTTGCAAGTGCAAAAACACACAGTTGTTATAGGTTTCGATGAGTCATGCACAAGCAGGTATGGGCCCTAGATACCTTTCAGGTAATTCCTTGCCAGTTCACATAACAGATCTTTTTCATTTCTGTCAAACTTAGAAATAGGAACATGAAGATAAATTTTACCGGTGTAGCTTTCATTTCGCCAACACAATTTCCTGCCCCCGATTTTTTGTTTTAATTATACCTTTTGATATATGTAAGGGGGGGGGGTTAAACTTTCAGCAAAACTGGGGATAAACCGTTTTAAAAAAAACATATTTCAGCCGGGGCTAGATTGCTGTGGCACACCCTGTCCAAACTCCCCTTTCAAGGAGGGTATTTGAGAATTTTCAGTGTGTTATTATACCCTAAATTCTACCCCTTCTCAGGATCTTGTTCTGCAAAGTGTAGAGCTTTCTTGCCAGTGGTCAAATCTCTACTTGTGCTTGATATCTACAAAGTCATACTAATCACAATACTGCCGTGTGCAGGTAAACAGCAGTATCTGCCAGAAATGAGTTTTCGAGATACATATTTGAAGAAACGTGTGGTGGATTCAATACTAACAATAGGAAAATGTTGGAATTAGACGTTTCCCCCCCCCCCACACTTTTTTTAGAGGTAACCAAATAAGCAAGCTTGTACAATAAAGATAACGTACAACAGATGACAAAAATGCAAAAATTTGCAGTTACTGCTCTTTACCTGCACACACCAGAATAAGCTTCAAACATATTCTAAGTTATTTCAAAGCATAAATTTAACTTTTCAATTTTATTTTTTTCATTCATCAGTCTTTGCAAACATTTTTCTATATCACTAATATATTCAAAAATTTACAAAAATAATGTTTGACGGCAACAGCAGGTCTCAAAGTGCGAAGATGTAGCAATCTCTGCACTGCTTCTAGTTCTCCAAGTTTCCAGAACGGACAGCCACTTTGTGCAAATGTCTGAGCAGACTTCTCTTCTGGGAATATCCCATACCACAATGATCACAACAATAGGGTTTGATGCCTGAATGAACCATGGAGTGATCTTTCAAGTCACGTTTGGACACAAAAGATTTCTCGCACAGTTTACAAGAATGAGGCTTGTTTCCACTATGGACGAACAAATGCCTTGACAAATTTTGCTTTTGGAAGAAACTTTTGCTACAGTACTCACAAACATAGGGTTTTTCTCCTGTATGTTGTCTTAAGTGTAAGCTTAAGGAACACTTCCGTGGGAAAGACTGTTCACACATGCTACAATTGTACGGTTTTTCCCCCGTATGCAACCTTAAATGCACAACTAAGGATTGCTTTTGAAGAAAAGTCCAACCGCATACGTCACAGCGAAATGGTTTATCTCCAGTATGCACTTTTAAATGAGCACTTAAGGCATACTTTTGAGGAAAAGATTTCTTACAGAAATCACAGTGATACGGTTTCTCTCCAGTATGTGACTTAACATGTCTTTTTAATAACGCTTTTAAAGTGAAAACTTTCATGCAGTACTCGCAAACAAACGAGTTCTCTCTATTATGTGTTCTCAAATGACGACTCAAATAATATGGGGAGTGATAAGTCTTTTTACAAATCTCGCAAGAATGCACTTCATTTAAATGACTTTTCAAATGTGAAATAAAACCTCCTTTATTAGAAAAAGTCTTTTTACATTGCTCACACGTATAAGGTTTTTCAGTCACATGTGTGTTTTCATGTGACATCGGAGATGCTTTCACAGCAAATGTTTTATGACCCCCTTCAGATGAAAAGTGTCTTTCCCCCGTGTGCTTTCTTAAATGTTGAAGCATTAATGCTCTTTTTTTGAATGTTTTACTACATTCTTCACAAGTGAAACTTTTTTTCGTTGCATCGGCTGTCACAGATGGAACAAGCACCTCCATCAGAAAACTGAAAATGGACCAGTTAACATTGAAAACCTCCCATAAAAGCACCTTGGTTTGAACTTAGTTCCAACAACTTCCCGCCAAATGAAAGTTTTTTCTTACAAATGAAGCAAATTTTTGAAAAATGGATAGAATAAGACATTCAAGCTATAACCAAGCATACCACTTCAGCGTATTCTCCTTCAGACAATTGGTAGGATTTTGAAGAGCTTCAGTTGAACTGAAACCTACTGGAATAAAGGAAAATACAATTAGTTCAAACATTCCTGTAGATTAAAGATATTTAAATGAACTAAAACAAAATATCTTCGTAAAATTTAGTTGCTTACGTGACTGCATTCACAATGCACCCATACTGGGCTGTTGTTTATTATATGTCGTTCTGCCTCAGTTCCGGCTGTTTTTTTTTATCTAGAGAACTTTGTTTTATACTTTTAACAAGTCTGAAGTTTATTATACTTCTGTTGAAATACAAGTCAGTGGTATGGGATGGTTGCATTGCACCACACCGCAGTAACGTAAGCATTTGTTACGTCTTAAAGATAATGAGTAGAGACGTACCAAATACTCGGTACTCAGCCAATTTGCCGAGTACTCGGTACTTGGCCAAATTTTGATCAGATACTCGGCCAATACCGAGTAGTTGCAAAAAATTGAATATTGTCCAAGACATACATTAAAATTTATAAAAAAGAGCAAGCATATATAATATTCTGCAATCATTTACAATTCAAATTTACAAGTCAAATTTAAATTTTGAGAATAATGAAGTTTGTAATGCTTTAATGGAATAAATCCTTATTTTAATGCCCCCAAAGTTAATAAAACTTATTCATTAAAAATTGTGCAAAAAAGGTAAGTATAGAAAATATGGAATTTTTTTTATTAAAAATGGATTTTTGCTACAAACAAAAATTAGTTATAAGAAATATAAAAATACCTTTGCTTAAAAAATAAAAGGAAATAAAACAGAGTTAAAAGCACAGTGCAGACACGTGTTTTGGCATTACAAGGAATTCCTTTTTCAATGCACAAAATGTGAGCTCGTGGATTTAAAGGCATCCGACAAAAGTCGGATTTTTTTGTTGAATGTCTTTACATTCTTTAGCTCACATTTTATGAGCACACACACATTTTATGAAAAAGACATTCCTTGTAACGCAGAAATATGTGTCTGCAGTGTTCCTGCACATCTGTTTTATTTGCTTTTAAAAATTTATGTTTGGCGGACTAGAACTATAATAGATTGGTATAATTTGTTTTAATTCCAACTTGATTAATTATACCTTTTATTTATTTTTAATTAAAAAAATATCTTTTTTGTTAAATTTTTGACATAAACAAAATTTTTTACATATTGCGTAATTAAATTTCAGCAGGAATTTAGTTTTAAAAACTATTATATGGACAAGGAGGTCTATGCTACTATTCAAATAAATTCAAAATTCATCACATGTGTGTAGGTGGTTCTTCTTTAAACATAATTGGTACTTATACTTAGTAACTTGGCCGAGTACTCAGTACTCGGTCAAAGTGCTACTTGGTACGTCTCTAATAATGAGTTAATTTCTGTGCTGATAAGAAATAGTGGGTTGCTGTTTAAAATGTATTCTGTAATACTGTAAAAGCTCTTTCTTTCACGAGCTGTAGTTCTTGCAAAAATGCACACTGATTTCTCAAAGTTCAAAATTTTGTAAATTTTAAATTAACAAAAAAGTAATGGCCAAAAAAGTTTTGTGAGGAGTAAAATTTCACAATTATGATGATCTCGTAAAAATTAAAGCCTCGCGAAAATAAGTGCTATCATAGAATTAGTTATCAAACAATTCAAACAAATAGTATTCATTTTGATGCACCTATTATCTGCCTTTTAGAAAAAGTTTATAATGAATTTTTTTTGCTGAATTATTTTAAAACTTGATTGATGGGAGAGATTCTAATTTAACACATCATTTTCTTGAAGTTGTTTTTCTTCAGATCTTTACTTACTCGTTTAGAAAATATCCCATCTATTCTTTTTTTCTCTCAACTGAATAAAATATCCTTTACAAAGAACTTTTTTATTGTACCCACCAGGGTTTTATAAAACTGTTAGTAACAACCACAGTTAAAATGGTCAGACAGGAAGCGGGAAGTGGTGCCCCACATATGCTAAATCCTTGCTATTTCTCAATTAAATAAATTGTTTTTCTCCCCAAGACATGCAGTTTCAGCCAAGGAACAATGTTGATGTTTTCTATTCATTCAAATTTTCTGTTGCCTAAGGTAAAGTAAATCCTCCCCAACAAACATGTAGCTTCTATTTATATGAACTGTTATTATAAATGACTGTGGTTTAACCTCTTTGTTAGCCTTTCAGGAAGACCAACAGATGTGGAATGGTAAGTTCGGGAAAAATGAAGCAATGAAAACTGAATTTCAATTTAAATAACATTTTTATTCAAAACATGTGTAAAATGTAAATAGGCAAAAACAATCAAACATTTATAAAAAGCATATCACCTACTACAGGGATAAAAACAGCCTGAAGTCAAAAAAGAGGAAAAATTGCGAAACTTAAAATTTAAGTATGTGCATATTTTTTACATTATGCGAAATTATATTGATACCTACTGTACTGTTTTTTAAATATTAATAGATAAATGTTTTTTTTTACTAGTAGAAATGCTAACAAATGAATAAATAGAGTAAGCTTGCATTTATTTAAGATTTTAACAGATATATCAATTCCATTTACCACTTTCAATTTCTCATAGCCCACAAATCAAGTGAAATTAAAACTTTAAAATTTGAAATTTCTAATGTTATAAAACTTCCATATAATTAAACACTTAATACAAGCTGAATCACTGGACACCATAATTACAAAATGACATTATCAGTGTGACTAACCTTGGGGAAACAATTTGAGGAGCATTTTGAAATTTTGTGGAGCAGCTGGGTATATATATTCTATAAAAATCATTAAAAAACTAAACCCAATCTAAAACTTTTTGAGCTTTGATGGTCATTTTAGGCACTAGAATAAAAATGATTATTTTTAAATTGATAAAAAAGTTTGAAACACTATGTCATGATTTGAGAACATAAGCATCTTTAACTTCCTATATTTACATGTCTGTCATAATAAAATAGCACAGTACAATTAAAATAAATTTGAATTTCTTAAGATCTTCAAGAGCTATATCTTTGGTAAGCCTGATAAGCATTAAAACTAGATTTGAAGAATGATTTTGGCTTAAATTAACTCGAATGGAACAGGTTAAACATTTTTGAATGGGCATGGCAGTCTTCATAAAAATAATAAATAAATAAATAAATAAAGTATAAGAAGGGTTGAAAATATTAGTCTACAAAAAGGTCTTAATGTCTAAGCAGTAGAATGGCATAGCAGATAAAAATGAGAGAGTGTTACAGAAGCGGATGCAATCGGATTTCAAAAGCTACATCTAATGATTGCACCCAACACCGCCACTCTCCATCATTTTTCCCTTCACTCCTTTCACCCTCTTCACCAACAGCAAAAAGTACTTCTTTCTACTCAAGAAAGAACACGTGCCTCAGCACAGCAAGAATCCTGTTGCGAAGGTCGGGGCAGAAGGGTGGTGAGGGGGATTTGCCCGATCGCTAGAAAGTAGCTGTGTGAAATGGACGTGGCAAAACAATGAGCGTAAAAGTCTTCAGTAAAAAATAAAATACATACAAGAAGGGTTAAAAATAGTAGTCTGCACAAAGTTATAAAGGTTTAAGTGATGGGATGGCATAGTAGACAAAGAGAGCGAGTGTTATGGAAGCGGATGCAATTGGATTTCAAAATTCATAAACGCTGACGCTTTCTACGTCACGAAACGAAGTTCCTTTCTTCTTTCTACCTTAGAAAGAACATGTGAGTCAGCAAAAATCCTGACGGAAGGAACGCGATCGATCGCTTGAAAATGCTCGGCAGCCGGGAAATGAAAAAAATACAAAAAGCGGAAAATCGCGGATCCGCGGAAGATTTTCATCCCTGCTATTAACACTTCAAATATAATAATACCTCCCCCCAACAAACAAATATCACAAGATTCAATTACTTTAAAAAAACCATCAACAGTTCTAAAACGTTCCTAATATTTTTAAAAATTTACCCTACACCATGCCACAACGATGGTAGCTGTCCAAAAAACTATTTAAATAATCATACCACTGGAAGTCCATACTTTAAACTTGGCACACATAACAAGGAAGGCAACATCCATCTGTCGGATGTTCCGACGAGTTGAAAATGTCCACTCATGGACAGCAGACCAGAATCCATGGTCAATCAATCCCAGGCATACCCATGCCACAGTAGAGGCAGCACAGGAAATTATGTGCCCAGCTTCAAGCAAAACAGGAACCTTCCACTAGCAGACTCACCATATAGTAGATTCAATCCAGTCCGACCGGCTCCGTAATCAAGTATATGCCAGATGAACCTTTCGGCCCTGTTAGGCCTAATACTTAAAAGAAACATAAACTCTTCAAATTTATATTCCCTAAAAAAAAAACTCCTTCGTTACTTGTAGGGCGCTGTTTTAGAACATCGTGCACTTTTAGCAGGCTACGGAATCTTGTTACTACATATCTCAAAACCTCCACGTCCTCTGAGTGGATAAATCAATCTATTGAGCACACATGCTCAAATCGAAACACACCGTCTGCAGAACGGAAGCAAATCATAAGAGGACGATTGATTGATTTACTTTCTATTTAAACCATCTTAGTTACCCCCTAGCAATGACGTGACGTCGTCAAAATTTACATCTGTTGCATCTGAAAGCAACTCACAGTTAATCCTTTTAACTGTTGGTATTACTTAAGTTTACTTTATTGAATGCTACCAGCAGAAAGATCCTCAACTCTTGTGAAAGCTTTTTTTCACTCAAAAATGTTCGATGTGTGCGCCTTTCATAACGTGACACACATCTATAAGTTTCACTTCAACTGTGTTTCACTGTCAAAATTCCCTAAAACAATGCATATGCAATCTTTCAGTTCTTGCAATGTTGTAGGGCAATGGTGGTGTATAAACACTGTCTTTGACAAAACCTCTAAAAAATTTAAAATAAATAAATGAATAAATAAATATGGGGGGGGGGGGGTTAGATTTGGTGATCTGGGCGGCCAAAGCATAAAGTGTAAATCATCATGACCTTAAAATCAATCAAATTTAAAATTGGCGAAATATTTAGATTTATATTCAAACTGTGGAGATCAACGAGATCAGGGCTGTATGCAAGGGGGTGGTTTATAGGGCTCAAACCCCCTCCGAAATTTTTCATCCAAAGAAATGCTTTCCATTATTCATTTATATTTTGGTGACAAAAATAATATTGTGAGTATTAATATTTCAATTTTATTTGTGAAATGAAATTAGTATGACTGAAAAATTGTACAAACTCATTGTGTGTTTATGGTAGTTATTGAGAAATTCATTTATTATGTAACAATATGATGTTCTGTAAGAACATCTCCTCCCTCCATTTAGATAAAGCTATTGTAACAAAAACCAATAGACTACACATGAAACCAAATTTGACAGATAATATAAATGTTTCGAAAAATGTGTTTGATAAAACCCCCACCGAAACAAAAATCTGGTTATGGCCCTGAACGAGATTACATGTTAAAGTACAAAGTCAGGCTTGTGTACATTTCGAAATTTTCCACGGAAGGGGCAAAGGAAGTATACTTGATGCAAGTTTTGTCAGAAAACAACAAAAACTTTGCTATAAACAAGATGTATATGAAAAATTATTACAGCTTAAGAAATCCTTGTAAAAAGTGACAAGTCCTAACCATTATGCATGAAGATTTAATGGTCCACAAACAGAATGGTTCACTTAACGGGAAATATAGTTTAACTTAAAATATGGATCTATAATACATAAATTTGTCACTATTATTTTCGTCTTATTTGTTTTTTATGAATTCTTTGTAATGTAGCAACCTGTATTAAATTTCAAATTTATACGAGAAAAAATTACTTAAATTTAATGGAACAAAATTGCAGTAAATGTAAAATTTTATAAAATACAAATTGTATAAAACTTCAGAATTGACAGTGATCAACTACTAGCCCCACAGATTACTGAACTCTATTTAGCAGTAACTTACCGCCCCTAAACCAGGGCTGAGGCAGAGCTACATGCAATATAACTGACAGGCTGGTCATGCCATTTAGAGACTGCAGTTTTGTTCTTATTAGAAATCTTCAGTCTGGAATAGTGAATAACCGAGCTGGAGGCGATGTCATCTCATTGAAGCGAAGATAATAAAAAACAAAATTGCAGTCTCTGGATGTGATAACCAAGCTGTCTATTGAAAACTGCTAATGGACTCCAATTATAATGTTAGTTTTGTTTTGCATGTTAATGTCTTTTTTCTTAAAATTTTCATCATTCAAAACCAGAACACAAAAATGGACCGTTCTTGTGTATGGATCAGTGAAATTTTGCAGTTACTGGTCCATTGGACCAGTGCCTTTTTTTTTTTTTTAAATTTCTACCCTGCAAAGCATAGAAAAGTTCACGCTTTTGTAAATATAAATTGGAACTATCATTTTCAACTTAATACGAGATTGAAAAGTAGGGGTAGAGGGGGGGGGGATATTAGAGAGCAAAAATTCAAAGCAAAACTTACGTTCTACTCGTCGTTTGCTTTTAAAGATATGTTTCTTAAACAAGAACGAATGCTTACCCGACAGAGTAGCGAGATCTTTATTCTATAAACTTTAGAACTAGAATAATGAGTCATTAAATTGCTGTTTAACTGAATGAGAAGCTTGAATAAAAATACACCACCTTAAACAAAAACACATATCACACGACGAGCATCGAGCAACAAGACTCGAAACAAAATAAACAGATTGACTTAGGGTGCGTTCAGAGTAACGGCACGAGGCGACCAAGTGTCCCAGCCATGACGTCACAAAAATCGTATGGGGCAGAGCCCGAGCAGTTGTGCTCTGGACAGCGCTTGGGCCATTTGGGTGAAAACAACATGGCGGACAACGAAGGGAAATAATGTTATGTTGAAAGCGCTGCAATTACTAGAAGATAATAGCGATTCTGAAGAAAGCTTATCGACTGAGGATGAAATTGTAATTATACATGCATCAAGGAGAAGAACTGACGTCCCCAGAGTTCAGGGCTACTGCGAGAAAATTTCCTGAGATGCTGAATACAGACTTCAGATGTCACTTTCGAATCAGTCGTGAAAGTGTTAAAAGAGTTGGGAAGAATGGTACAATTAACTTACTGGTGGATTAGAAAATATGTAACACTGAACATGTCACATTTCATCACAGTGATCGATGGTTTTTGCATATATTTGGACTTCTTGGAACTTTTTTCTAGGTCTTAGAACTTAACTCAAAGTAATTTTTAGCGGATTCAAGAGCACATTTTTCTGTTTCTTGGTCAATTTTAATTATTTTTTTTATGTTCATTGAACTTTTTTTCGTGCAGTTTAGCCTAAAGTACGTACTGCAATGGTATTTTGCAAAGTTTTTCTCTAAGGGATAAGTAGGTCCCCCCTCCTAAGGGTGATTATTTTATAATGAAAAGCAACTCTGACGAAGAAAATGTTTATGATGAAATACAAAATAATAGAGAAGACCTAGAAGAACTGATTATCCAGCCACAAAAGCTGGTTACTATGTATTTGTGAAACTTTCATTAAAAAAAGTATGAAGTGGTATGTAGCTCTAATTTTGGACGGTGATGCAAATGAAAAAAATACTGCTAAATTTGAAAGAAAGATAAGAAATAGTGACTTTTATTGGCTTGATGCAGTTGAAGTGATAAATGATTCAGCCAACTTTTAAAAAATGCTACCATTCAGTGTCTCTATTTTTTTATTTTATTTTTTTTCAACCTGTAATTGCTAAGCTTCCAAAATTCATCGCAATCAAATAGGTAGTGTTCATTCAACATTACTTTATATATCTAACAGTACAATATATACCTACAGGCTTTCAATAAATTTCACAGATGTAATTGTTTTGTTTTATAATTTTCCCATCAGTAGATATCTCATGCAATAATTTATAAAAAAAAGTTTCATACGAAAGGTAAAATCTTCTTATACATGCTTTTTTTAAACTCAAACTGGCCAATCGAGGGCTGGCACATAACATAGGGTAGACGGACCAATGAATGAACACTTAAACGAATTTTAATTTTGAAAAATCCATAGCATTGTTAAAAATTGTCGTACAGTAAAACCCTTTACAAGGAATACCACTACAATGAAATGCCCTTTTCAACAGATACATTTTCAGTCCTCATTTAATTACCATTACATTACAATAAAACTAAAGAGAATTCAATAAAACTAAAATTCCCCATACAACCAATATTATTTTGGATCCTTTTAAGTTTAATGTAATGGGATTTCACTGTATTAGCCACATGACAGAAAAATCATATCAAATGATGTATTTATTTTGTAAAAAATGTGCAGTGAAATTCCGTTACAACGAATGCCACTACAATGAGATAATCATTTCAACAAAATACATTTGCAGTCCTTATTACTAGAATTCCATTATAATGAATATTATTTAGGGTCCTTTAAAGTTCAATGTAACGGAATTGCACTGTATTAGCCACATGACAGAAAAATCTCATCAAATGATGTATTTATTTTTTAAAAAAATGTGAGAATTTTTATGGTTCTGCATCAAGGTTTTTTTTTTCGGGGGGGGGGATGAAAGAAAAAATGTTACGAACCAGAGAATGAACAGCCCAACCAGTGGACAAACACAGCATTGTTTTGTCAACCAGAGTACCAACAAACAAAAACTGTTAAGATCTTTTTCTTTCTGGAGATGGGTAAAAGAAAGTTACTTCTGCCAATTCACTTAAAAAAAGTTTTAAAACATTATTTTTTTACAAAACATCTGAGGTGTTTATTCACTGGATAGTGTTCATTCTCTGGTTGATAATCCCTACACAAAATATCAAGATTCTATGATTCAAGTAGTATATTTGAATACTTTTCTGCAATTGAAACTCTCATTGTTTTCAGACATACTTATATTAAATTTTAACTACTTGATACTGGCAGAATAAAGGGTCAAAATTGGTCCGAGTACCGAGTATATACCAAGTACTCGGTGCTGCACTAATGTGTACTATCATCTGAATTATTTCGAACAATGTTTCGCAGCAAATAAAAATAAAAGAAGTTTTGGTAAAAAATGAATACTTGCATGCCATGCAGTCGAGAGACAATTTTTATCAGAGGGTAGGAGCAGAAACAACACACACAATGCAACAACCAAACTGCACAATGACAAACCTACTCTGCTGATCTGACTGGGGAGATAGTTAAGGGTTCACAATGTCCTAATAAAAAAAAAACTAACACATTTTACTCTTTTAAATTGAAATATTAATTAATGTTTGTGCAAAACAAAACTTGAAAAATTTGGTGAAATTCCGTTAAAATCATATTCTGATTCCTTATTGTAGCATTTAATAGTCCTGGAAAAAGGTGGGGGATGCTAGTTAATGAAATATTAAAAGAGTAGGGGAACTACGCCCCTGAAATATCCACTTCTATATGAATATACTTATAGAAGTGCCGGATCATGGGGGAAAAAGCTGGGACCTTTGCCCCAAGACAAATTCAATCTATTGCTGTTTATTTTTCTTGAAAGTCGATATACTTTCAATTGAATGAAAATGAGCGAGAGCAGCATTTTAAGAAATGGCGAAAATCATTTTCCACATCCCCAACTTCTACAAAAATTAACTGTTAAGTCTGCATTCAACTTCTACAAAAGTTCATTGTTAAGTCGCTGATGTTAATATTTTGCCACCCTTTATTTATGGCTTTAAACAGTAGAACCTCTTGAATCCAATTTAATGCAAGTACCGATTAAACAAAACAACCCATAAATTGAACCCAGGCAGACAAACATGGAGGTTAATACTGCCGTGTGCAGGTAAACGGCAATATCTGCAGAAATGAGTTTTCGAGACATTTGAAGGAATGTGTGGTGGATTCAATACAAAAAATAGGAAAATGTTGGAATTGGATGTTTTTTTCAGCGGAAACCAAGTAAGCGAGCTTGTAGATAATGTACAAAGATGACAAAAATGCAAAAAACTGAAAAATTTGCAGTTACTGCCCTTTACCTGCACACCGCAGTGTACTTGAATATATGCCAGCATTGCACATTGTTTATTTAGCAAAAAATACCAGCTATTTGATAGTTTGTGCAGTTATTCTCATAGACGAACTTGCTTTCATTTCATTGTGCAATTTTACCTGAAAATGAACATGTGACATGTATAACTCCCAAAGTAATCCACTGACCACCCAATTTATTTCCCTCGGCAAGAGTAGTTTTCTTAGTCCAACTTCCATCTTTGGACAGTTTCAAAAGCCAGATTTCTATCACTGAGACGCAAAGCTAGCACCCTTAAATATATTTTTAGTATAACCTAGGACACATCTGCTGGACAACCAATTCGTTGCTATGCAAGTTGCAGCAAACCAAGTTCTTTTCTGGTAATTAGAAATATGCATTGTTCAAAATGTTTGGTACAATAAATAAGGACGTATACTTTATTTAAAACTGGGGTTCCCAACCTGTGGGTCGCGACCTCAAAAGGTTCTTATGGGGTCGCAACATTATAGGACACTTCATTTTAATTTTCGAAAAATTGGAGAGCATCTCCAATTATCAGAATTTATTGGGACCGGACCCCTTTCAGATAACTAGACTTTTCTGAAAAAGGGGGTATATTTTAATCAGTACTGTATAAATGTTGAAAATGGGGGGGGAAAAATTAAAAAAAAAAGATTTTTCAATTAATCCAGTAGAAAGGCAGGGCTTTTTATGCTAAGCGTACCAACTAGCAAGTGCTGTTCAGGAGGGAAGGGTATTGTGTGCCTCGTCAGAATCATTATTTTGCGAATCGTAACAAGTGCTTTAATAAACTCACTTGAAATTTTTTGCTCAAATTCTTAAAGTTAATCGGTAATTTGAAGTTTGGATAATTGGACTTCAGTTATATGTGTTTATGTATGGCATATAATAAAAAAAGCTTGGAGTTTTCAAATACCAGTTTATCAATTCAATTTTGCAATGCATAATACTTTTATCATTTACAAATCGCAAAACCAGATACATGTTAGTATACATGTATTACACATACGGTAGTCTCCACTTATTGCAATAACTTGGGAAAACTAACCGATTAATATGAAACGTATCATGAAATCACCAAAATTCACATTTTAAATCAATTGCATTTTAAGATTTAACAGAAGTTTTTCAAAATAAAATGAGGAAGCTCATCGTATGTTTAGAGTATTACCTGTAAAATATTAAAAACAAACATAATTTTTTTAAAAAATCATCAAATGTTGTCTAGAATTTTTC
Source organism: Uloborus diversus (assembly GCF_026930045.1). Lineage (NCBI taxonomy): Eukaryota > Metazoa > Arthropoda > Arachnida > Araneae > Uloboridae > Uloborus > Uloborus diversus. The sequence continues at coordinate 15,454,676 of NC_072737.1, read as the reverse complement.
AGAAACTCCTTTATAAATTGCTCAAAATTTTTTTATGTCGTCAGAATATTGCTGTAGTCTATGCAGGGGTTTATACAGATTACCATTTTACAGTGAATCTACGGTTTTGGGCACGAAAAATTTCTTCAAATGCATTGGTATTGATAAAAAGCACAAAATCGGTCAGGAATAAGCCTCCTAATCGGCCTAAACTTTGCAAATTAATATCAGAAGCACTGAAAAGAGAAATTTCAAAAATATTTAATGAATTGAAAAGACAACTGATATCGTTTACATTTTATTCAGTGTTTGAACACAATATGGACAGTTTAGGGGGGTCATAACGCCCATGACCCTCCCCTTCTATCTGCCACTGAGTTTATGTTTCAGCACTCAATGCATTTCTCATTTGAGCATTTGTAGAATCTGGTTAATCATCAAGTGGCACTCTTCATCTAACTCATTGATTTCATTATTAGTCTCTCAAGGAAAATTAGGTTTGATATAAAAGAGTTTTGGTTAATTGGGTCAGACCCAAACCAGCGTTTCTTAAATTGTGTTCCCCGGAACCACAGGGTTCCATGAAGTTCCCTCAAGGGTTCCATGAAACATTTTCATTCCACATCTTTCAAACTTGTCACTTAAGAAATCGATAAAACGCTTTCCCAGAGTATACCCAATGGGAACACCACTGCTTTTAAACACTTCAATTTCGAAAAAATTCTGGAAGAAGCAACTGACCCCTATCACCAAAGATAGTTTAAAAGTGACTTCAATGTTGAAAAACTTGTGGAATGACACTTCAAATTCCCTTTCCTGCATCATTACCAAATATTGCCTAAAATTGTGATTTTTGAAGTGAATTTCAAATATTCTACTATTAATACTAGCCACTCTCCCAGTATCTATGGCAGTTGAAAGCACATTTTTAACATTAACAAGGACCTATTTAAGTCAACATAACATGCAGTGACATCAAAGTCTATGATTTATAAATAACTTTAAAAATGTTGTAAAATGAAAGACGAAGAAGGTCAATTCACATTAATAATGACGCAAAAATTCAATTGCCCAATTTTTGAAGAAAAAATTTAGCTTTAAGGGTGTGTTGCTCACCAAACCTGCCCCCCTCCCCAGCACCTCCTTTAACCCCCCAATTTTTTAATGCACCAGCCGCCAATGCAAATAGGAGTGTTTTTGTGTTTTATAATAATCAATGAAAATTAGCAGCTAGCAATAATTACCATGGTCTATAATGAAGTCTATTTAATGATCAATTTAACGACAAATAGTTAATGCGACAGTCTATTTGAGATAAGAACCTGGGCTCTCTTGAAAACAAAACTATACGCTACTGCAAACTATTAAAAATAAGCTGAGGGTTCCATGAAAAAATAAGCATTTAAAAGGGTTACACTGTTCAAAGAAATTAAGAAACACTGTATAGACGAACAGGTGAACGCCATTGACAGAAACATTTTCAAAGTTTACAGATAATTGTTATATTTGAAACAAATTTATGTATCACTAGTTACTACACTTTTATAATAAGAAACAAATGTTGGTTGCAAATTTCGAGTTTCCCCCCAATTAATAACATGCTGGACTCATTGCGGAACTCTACTCACTTTCAACTTGATATTCTTGTTGTGGTCCACAATATAAGACTTGGGAGAAGTAGTGGTTTTTTGCAGAAAATTTTAAAGATATTATTTGAGTTTGCAAACAGTTTTAATGCTATCTTGCTCTGCTTGAGATGCACTTAAAATTGTTGTTCTTAATTTTCAATGAAATTCATCGGTTTTAAAGAGGGAAACATGCAACTAAAAAAAAGTAATTTCAATGGTTAATGGAGTTTTTTTTTTACTAAAACAGCAAACAATATCAAGATATCTTAATCATTACATTACGCAACAAACAAATAAGACTTAATGTAATAGTAGCACATTAAAACTCCATAATTGAAATTACATTGGACAAGAGCTATTCTCACCTACCAGTCACAGCATGCAGTGTAGCATATAAAACAAAAAAGGTCAGCAACAGCGTATGTAGATTTTAAAGTATACTAGCATACTCTTTTGCTGCCCATTTTGTAATTGATATTTCCATTGTTACTTCACATTCAAAAAAAAAAAAAAGATGTTGTCTTGAAAGTAAAAAAGGACTGTACACAAAATGACATAAATGAACAGTACTAAAAATTCTAATTACTACTTCAAATTGAAAAGCAAAAATTTTTTAAAAAACCTTCTTCGATTCTCAATTAAATTAGAGCTTCTTTCTTAGTGATGGCATAATTATGCATTTACTTTCTTTACCGGCTTTTAAGAAAGGCTACGTTGTCAGTATTACGTTGAAGAAATTTTGTCAATTTTCTCTTTATGGAGCTGCGTAAATACTAATAAATGAGCGCATACACAGAGTTTTTCCACTCAAAAGTTTCATCATTTCTTTCTAAACAAATATGAGCAACAAAATCTTCTTGATTCGAAAACAATAATAAACAATCGCGGCGAAAACCATTACAAATTTCTCTATTTTCGAACTCGAACGTGTGAAAAGTTGATAAATAAGAGGGAAAATTTTCAGCCAATGAACATCATCCTTTGCGAATGTCCCAAACACGTGACCTATCTGCCCAGCTAAATTTCTTGGGCTGCTTGCGCTCTGTCCCGAGTGACTCGGGCCACTACTCTGGACAGCACCTGGGACATTCGGGCTCTTCGGGCTGCTACTCTGGACGCTTTGGGGCATGACCCGAGTGTCACGAGTGCCTCGTGCCGTTACTCTGAACGCACCCTTAATGACGTCATTTCTATTTGGACCAATAAAAATGAATGTGACCTACTCCAAAAGAGGATGCAAAATAACAAAGCAGCATTTTTTGCAACTTAAAATTCACAGATATTTGCTCTTATGGTGTGAAAAATTAGAAGAAATGTGCCAATAGAATTTTTTTTTAACTTTTCAGGGAAGTATGGACAACACATTTGAAATCAGAGAACACACCATGGCATTGACTGTAAACCGTTGACAGATATTAATCTTGAAAAAACATGATATGAAGTGAATAGGTAAATGGTAAATGTGAAAAAAATCTAAAAAAGTGCGTTCACGTTGTTTACAATTTTGGATGTACGTTTTATTGTTTCTAAAATCATCTTTTATCGAAGATATGTCTTACCATTTCCTGTGTTATGCTAATATACCGATACTACAGTAGTGGTGCAGTCATATGAAACTCTCTACGACCGTTAGAAAAGTATCATTATCATCTCGAACTTCTTTTCAGTTATAAAATGGACTAGGTATCGTGGCATTGCGATAATTTCAGAATTAAATGCAGTGCTGATCAGTTCGCCTGTTGCGCAGCTATATTACAACAGATGAAAGAACTCTGCAGTAAATATATATCCTCTGTAAGTAAGTATTACATATTTGATTTTACTGTCTTTTTATTCCAATGCAAGCGAGAGTTTGTGACTATACACCAGAGTACTATTGTGTTTACTCACGTTTAACACTCCGCGTACGGCGCAGTTTTTACACTTTCCGGTCCTGAAATAAGGGGTGAGTTTTTTACATTTTCTGTAAATACATAACTGGGCAATTCCACGGAATTAGGGAACTGATGACCAAATTTTCAAAATCATTTTTTTTTTCACAAATTAGGCATCATTTTGAAGTTTATGAGTTGAATTATATGAAAATGGTAAAAATTATCCCAAAAGTTTATATTTGTAAGAGTTACAAGCCTTTGAACAAGGGTATTTTCAACATGATGCCATTAACTGATTTTTTGAATTCTTGTTGGAATTGGAATTTTAAACTGTAGTTTCAATATTTTTCAAGTTGTAACTGATTCAGATGCCTGTGCCACAACACTTTAGAACAAATGTAACCCAAAAATGAGACCTAAATAAAATATTTTTGTCTTCAAAAGCTTATTTATAACAGGCACTTTGATGAAATTATGTCCGACACTAAATTGCAGGGTCCTCAAACCTCCTATTTTCCCACTTTTTTAAAATTTTGAAAATTTTTCTTGTTTTTTTCCTGTTCCTATTTTTTCAATGCAAATAATCTTGCTTCCGCCTTTTTACCCATACTACTATATCTTTGTGCACCTTATCCACAGACAGTGGCGGATCCAGATGATGCTGTTGGGAGCGGCGATTGAGTAATGGATCAAGGGGGGGGGGGGGGGGGGGGGGGAGAGGGGAATAATGAAAATAAAATTTAGGAAAAAGTTGAAGCACTGAAGCATGTTTTTATATATTTTTTGGAATAATGTGTACTATCATTCAAAGAGTTTGAATGAAAATTATAAGTGTTTAGAGTACCACACACACAAGAATGAAAAATAGTAAAAAAAAAATAGTTTCTATACTAGTTTTCTCGATGTCGAAAAATTTTCCAGTAAAGCCCCAGAACCCTCCCCCTTACATCACCAAATATAGCATAAAAGTATGTTTTTAGGCCTTCAGTTTTGAAAGATTTCCTGGGGAGAGTACACGTGTTCAGCTTAAGACCGTGAGAACTTCAATGTACACTTGCACTCTTAGCGTTTCACTATACAGAAAAAAAACTGCATTTTTAAATCTTCAATGACAAAAAATTTCTAAGGACATCCTGACTCTTCTACATCCTCAAAGATAGCCTAAATAAGGTTTTAAATCGCAAAAAAAGCACTCCTGAACCCTTTAATAAGCTAAAGGATTTGAAATTGACTTAAACTTGAAAAAGATTTTATGATTAAAGTTTCGAGAAGCCAGAACCTCGCACCCCTTATGTCTCCTATTGTTACCACACGAAACCTTAAGTCGCGTTTTTAGAACTTTAAATTCAAAAGTGTCTCCCGACTCTACTTTTGGTTGCGTCAAGGCTTTTTCCTAAAGTCACCAATGATAGTCTATAATTAAGGGCTTTGATGCAAGAACCATGTATGTCCAAATTTTTCATTCATTTATTTATTTTTTAAATTCATTTTTGCGTGTGGACATCATAGATGTTCCGATTGGTGCGACAATGGGGCACGAATTTTATATAGTATTTTATTCGAAAAATGGAACTAGAAGATAGAAGAAAATATATATCTTCAGTTAAACTAATTAATAACTTTTCCTTTTGACCTCGTGAACACAATTCAGTTAGTATTTTAAAATAATGATTTAAAATAATTTCATTGTGAAATATATATCTTTAAACTTATACATCTTTACACATGCATTAATCATTCCAAACTTAAAATTAAAAAAAACCAGACACATTCAAATTTTTTTTTTAATTCAATTTCTTTGTTTTTTTAAACTTTGATATCACTGAAATCAATTTTGTTACATTAGTATTAACCTTTATTTATTCATCTCTATTTTTTTACTACTTACAGATACATATTTTTTTTCCCCTTTTTTATAAATCATATTTAAAATCGCAAGAGATAAAACATTTGAAAAAATTCTAGTTCTTTTTGTTACATTTTTGCTCAGAAAGAGTGAAAGAAAAAAAAAAATCTGTTACCTTGTGATGAAAATTAACAAATATTCAGAACGAATTTCCAGACATTAGTTTCAAGGTTGTAGAAAGACATTTGATGAATGCTAAAAGTTGCGAGCTTCCGGGACACAATGATATAAGTAATCCATCATTGTTACGAATGAAAATTATAAGTGAAATAAATTGAATTGATTGGTTAAAAAATGAAATGATATTCGATGCTATTTTTGTCCGAACAAAATTTTAAATGAATGAGAAAACAATGCATAAAAATTACTCATATTGTAAAAAAAAAACTGCAATGCAACTTACCCAGTGGGGGTTGGCTAATTTTTTCTTATGTGTTTGTTGTTTTGCTTCTGATTTTTCTCTTTAACTTTGGAGGATAACATTCTTGCAACCGACTCATACCAATGGCAGCGATAGAGAAAGTGAATGTGCGACCTAGCAGAGTTCTGCACTATCCACAACTCTAGGAGCCTTAGGCACCTTCTATAAAGATGGCGCTATATTACAAGGGCGGCTGACCTCACAACTGTCCAACAAAATTAGGATCTGTTTCTGATTAAACTCAGAAAAAAATCTCAAGTGTCGCTTTGCTCTTTGTATGACCTTCCCGCAAAAACATTCCTATATAAATTTCCTGTGTCCGACATTATGACTCTCATCAATCTTTCGTTAACAATAAATGTTTGTTTATGAGCTGCCGGCGATTTCATTGCAGCGAGTGGCACTAAGATAATGTCTCCTTTTCGGATAGTTGCTGGCGATTTTCTTGCAGGACGGGACCAGGGCTGGATTTAGGGGAAGGCAGGCGGGGCTACTGCCCCGGGGCCTACACAACAAAGGGGCCCCCACAATAATCTGCGACGCATACCACAGGTTGAAGCCTTCTGTCGCCCCCGCCCCCCACCAGTCCCAGAAGTTCTATTGTTCTGCACTAAACTGAACGTGAGAGAGTTGTCGACTAATGAAAGTATTTAGAACAAAAGAATTTTTTATTTAATAATTTATATTTTTTGGGAGAATTCTGTTTATGTAAGTGCAGGGGGACAGTGACCTTTCTGGAAGGGGGGGGTCCGACCCCATGGATCCCCCCCCCCCCGGCTACGTCCCTGTTACTTCTCCACATTTAGTTGCTGAAACTGTGTGCTTTTATTAAGTGGTGTTATTCGTGGATTGTACGCCGCCGCAGATGATATGCAGGAAAATACGATACACAAATACCCACTGAATATTCGGTACACCTCTAATTGAAACCAACTTAATGTCGTTAAGTAGCCTATTATTGATGTAATTATCTTATTTAATATATTTTTTTCTTCGGGTAATTTTATACTTTGCTTTGCTTTTGCACTAAAAACATTTTATTTCTTTTTAGGTTGAATATTTCACTTTCCACTCGATTGGAGCAAAAGGGGAATGCATTCTTTTGGGTACCAGACTCTTTTCATACTTAACATTCTTCACTACAATTCTTCGAATGATATCTCAGCACATTTTCCATGAAGAAAATTTGGTAGTAAATGCCACTGTATAAATTAGGTCATTACTTCTTTGAAAGTCATTCTCAATGAAATAACAGAAGCATACTGATTTTGAAAATCAATATTGTAATATATATTTGTTTATTTCTCCAAGCTGTGTTACTCTTGCTCATTGTTTTTCAAATTCACACCTTGTGTTTTTGAAATTATGAAAACTAGAAAACATTTTAGCACTGTTTGTGTATAATATCTGTATGATCAAAGGAAGTTCACTTTTTTTTGCACCAGTTTGTGAAAGATTTGTATTTTAGCAGTAAGACAGTTTTTTTGAGTGTTTAAATTATTTAATAGTCATGGAGGAGTTCTGTAAGATGAATGTTAAAGCAAAATTTGCTTCTGAAAAAGAACTGGAAGCAATTTATTCTCTTTCAAAATTAAGAGAAATGAGCACTTGTTTAACTGACTCTGATCAACTTAATAGCCAATGTAGTGAACAGAATATTCCTACTAAAGAAGAGGAAAAAAAGTGCTCAAAAGAAAAAAAATATTCCTGTGCTCTCTGCACAAAGAGTTTTCGTCGGGAGAAAAGTCTGGAGAACCATTTACAGACCCATGCAAAGGGGAAACCGCATTCTTGTAAGCACTGTGGTAAAACCTTTCGTTTATTGGAAAGTTTTAAAATTCACTTGGAAACTCACACGGAAAAGGCATCTTTTACTTGTGAGTATTGTAATGAGGCCTTTAGCTCAGAAGAAGACTGTATGATGCATTCGAAAAGTCATGTAAGAAATGAGTCTTTTCCTTGTGAATACTGTTCTGAAACTTTTGGCCTGGAAGAAAACTTGAAGAGTCATTTGCAAATCCATTCCAAAGGTGAATCTTTTACTTGTGAGCATTGTGCTGAAAATTTTAGTTCAGAGAAAAACTATAAAGTACATTTAGAAAGTCACGTAGAGGAGAAACTTTTTGCTTGTGATCATTGCACTGAAACCTTTAGTCTCGAGAGAGACTTAGAGATTCATTTCCAAACCCATTCTGAAAGTGAATGTTTTACGTGTGAGCATTGTGGGGAGACTTTTGATTCGGAGGAAAACTGCAAGATGCATTTGGAAAGTCACATAACGGAGAAACCTTTTCCTCATGATCACTGCACTGAAACTTCTAGTCTTGAAGGAAACTATGAGAATAACTTGCAAACCCATCCTGAAAGTGAATGTTTTACGTGTGAGCATTGTGGGGAGACTTTTGATTCGGAGGAAAGCTGCAAGATGCATTTGGAAAGTCTCATCAAGGAAAAACGTTATTCTTGTGATTATTGCACTGAAACTTTTAGTTTTGAAGAAAACTTTAAGATTCATTTGCAAACCCATCCTGAAAGTGAATGTTTTACGTGCGAGGACTGTGGCGAGACGTTTGATTCAACGGAAAGTTGCAAATTGCATTTGGAAAGTCACTTGAAGGAGAAACCTTTTTCTTGCGACTATTGCACTGAAACCTTTAGTTTTGAAGAAAACTTGAAGAATCATTTAATATCCCATTCTGGAAGTGAAATTTTTACCTGTGAGCATTGTGCTGAGACCTTTACTGTAGAAGAAGATTTGAAAACTCATTTGCAAATGCACGAAGTTATGTGTGGATACTGTAATGAAACATTTTATTCGGAAGAAAGTTTAAATGATCACTTGATAGTTCACGCAGATGATAAACTTTTTACTTGTGGACATTGCGCCGAGGCTTTTTATACGGAAGAAACTTGGAAAGAACATTTGTACACGCACAGCGAGGACACGACGTCATCACTTACTTGTGAGTACTGTAAAAAAGTTCTCCCTAATGAAAAAAAGTTGGAAGTGCATTTGAGAATGCACAGGGGAGAGAAACCTTATGCCTGCATGATTTGTGACAAAACTTTCACATCGGCCGGATACCTGAAAGTGCATTTGAATACTCATCGCAGGGAGCGGACATATGCTTGCGAGTACTGCGCGAAGTCTTATGTCACTAGTCGAGCTCTTCTGACTCACATGAGAACGCACACCGGAGGAGGTCAACCCAAAAAAGTGTCAACCTATTTGTGCTCAATTTGCCTGAAGGACTTCACTCAAATGTCAAGTCTAAGAGCACATTTGAAAATTCACACGGACGATAAGCCGTTCAAGTGCGAATGTTGCGAGAAGGCCTTTATCAATCGAGAAGACCTTAAACGCCATTTGAGGGTTCATACGGGGGAAAGACCTTACGTCTGCAGATTCTGTGATAAGTCGTTCAGTCGTCCTGGTGGCCTGAGCAGACACGAGCGCGTGCATACCGGAGAAAAGCCTTTTCGCTGCAAGTATTGTGGCAAAGGCTTCATCCAGGCTGTGCACATGGAGTCTCACATTGTCATTCATACGGGAGTGAAACCCCACGTGTGTGAACACTGCGAAAAATCCTACGCCAGGAAAGAAAGCTTGAAGGTGCATTTGAGAACTCACACGGGCGAGAGGCCCTTCCCGTGTGAGACGTGTAATAAAAGGTTTTATACGAAAGTGCATTTGGAAGCACACATGAACATCCATAGCGATGACAGGTATTACTGTGACGAGTGCGACCGGCCGTTTGTGTTTAAGTACCAACTCAAAAATCACTTGAGATATCATACGGGCGAGACGCCTTTTCAGTGTGAATATTGCGAAGAGGCATTTACTCAAAAACACCTGCTCAAGTCTCATTTAAAATTCCACCAAGAGGAAGTGCTTTCGATGGAATGTTAAACATTTCAACTACAGCAAAGATAAATTTTTTTTTGTTCTTCCCAAAATGTTGCAAGGACAATTTCTACTTTTCTTAAGCTTGCTTTTAAAGTTGACTGACCAGATGTCTCATATAATGTAGTAGTCTTTTAGACTGAAAATTTTTAGTTTTCCTGATTCAGTGATCATGTTATTTTTGGCTTTGACTTTAAACTCATTTGCAAGAATCTGTTGAATAATTATGTGATGCTTAGTATTTGACTGACACATTTTTCACATGAATAAAGCAGGTTTTTTATGAGTACTTCCTGCTGTGAATTATCTATCAGATCTATTTAAATACAACATAACATCTGCAAAAAATTAATGAAGATAAGTAGTTAAGAACAACAAATTATTTTGCCTTTTACTAACTTTCCTCATTTTTTAACACTGCTGCTGAACGAGCTGGGCTCAGTTTAGACTTCTAAATTGGTTTTTATGCTTTAAAGTTCCTGCTATCGAATGGAACTATACATCTGTGCAGCTGTAAAGCAGGAAACAAAGATATGTACAGTGGCTCCCAAAAGTGTTCGTACACCTACGACTTTCTATGAAATAGACTCTTATCCATTGGTTACAATTAATATTTCGGAATAGGTATTTCATTATAAGATTTATGATCTATTTTTAACAAAACCACATGAAAATTTTTAATGAAACATTAAAACTTATTTTTTTAAAAATCAAAAACCAAAAAGTGCCGAAAATTTTATCTCACAAAAGTCTTTGTAGACTTGAAAAAAAATTTCAAAAAATTAGTAAATAATCTAACTTTTTACTTAGTTATTATTTAGTAGAATATCATGCAGTAGCAACAACAGCTTTTAAATGTCTGGGAATAGATTTCATTGTTTTTTCTTTTTTTGTGCAATTTCTGAGTAATCGTTCAGCCGCACTTCGAGCCTTACTGTTTCTAGTTTCGTTTCAACGGTGTATTTTCGTAATCTAGCCACCAAATATCTCCAAATATGTTCCATTAAGTTTAGATCTGGCGATTGAGGAGATATTTCTAAGCTTAAGGACAATTTTTGAGGCACCAAACGCAAACGTGTGCTTCTTATCGTTATCTTGATAAAAAACAAAGTTGTTCCCAATTACCAAATTTTGAGCTAATAGTTTAAAATTGTTTTTTAAAATATTTAAATGAACAGCATAATTCATTATTTCAACAAAAAAAATTCCAAATTTCCAAGTCATGATGCTGGTATGCACCCTCACACAAGAACACCTTCTCCGTCCTGATTAACTAATCCAACTAAGTTCTTAAGATTAAATTCCTCATTTTTTTCTTCCATTTACAATTATACAACAATTTAACCCAAATTGTTGAATTTATTATCATCTATAAGTAAGACGTTGTTCCAAGACGTTTTGAGCTTATTTATCATAGATTTTACGACTGAAAGCGTAAGCTTACTGTTTTTCGCACAAACAAGAAAATTTCTGCAGGAAGAGGTCCCAGTTAATCCAGCTAATCAGATGACTTGGCAAACAATTTTAGGTGAAAATTAAACGTAAAATGTTTTATTCAATTCTGCAGAAACTTTTTCGGTTCTGAAATGTGTATTTTTCATATTTTTTTAAACTGTAAACCTCCGATCACGCTTTGTTAACTTTGCCAGTTGACCTTTTCTTACCTTGTTTTCAATCCGATTCTTGTCTTTAAAGCATTGCAAATTTCAAATTGTGTTTGTTGTTTTCTATGCATACCTGCCATTTTAAAATAATAAGCAGAATATTAAGGAATAAATAAACTAAAAATTAAAGGCAAATGACTTTACAATGTCATTACAATGCAAAAATAATAAAAAAACCACATATGATAATTTTAATTATGAATTTATTCGAAAATATTTCAATGTACGATGACTTTTGTGGCGTATTTTTTCTCTGGTTCTTCATTCTTTGACAAATTTCAAAAATAAAATCTGGCAATATTTTGGAAAAAACTACTGGGTTTTATTCAGAATGGCATAGGAATGGTGTGAAAAAAAAATTGGACTTCATATTCGAATTCAGTTTTGCGTTACTTTGGTTTTACTACAGAATTCCAAGGTGTACGAACACTTTTGGGAGCCACTGTATGTGTGTGCATATACAGGGTGTTCATGTTTAAACTTAAAGAATTTTCTTTTCACAACTGTTAATCCTAGATACATACTTCCATTAGCAAAAATGTTCAAAATCAGATGCAGTGTTAAGATATTGATAGTTTGAAGCGGGGAAAAGAAAAAAAAAGAAAATAGTCAAAAAATACAAAATATAACTTTTTAGACAACAGCAAATAAGCATGATATGCTTGTACATAGCTTGCCATGCTATAACTGTGTAAGCTAGCTGCAATTCATACTAGCTAGCAAAACGAAGCATGCAATAGCTTATCGAGGTACCTACCTCTGAATGCTTTCGAACAAGCTTGAACAGCTATGAGATGCTTGTAAATAGCTTGCCATGCTACTACTGTGTAAGCTAGCTGCATGTCAATTCATGCTAGCTAGAATAAAATAGCTTATTAAGTAAATACCTACCTCTACATGCTCTTGAACAGCTTATCAGCATAAGATGCTTGTATACAGCTTGCCATGCTATTAATGCATAAGCTAGGTCTCTAGTTTGTGCCTTGTGAGCTTGCAAGCATAAAAAAAAGCATATCCTAGCAGGAATATCTGCCAGACATAGCATGAAATAGCAAAAACTAGCTTATTTTTGTTGCTAGTACTAATTTTGACCTGGGTAGTAAAACCTGTGCGCTTCTATGTCAGTAACTCTAACTCCTCTAGACTGACATTGTGTACCATTTTAATACTGGGGTTGGATACAGGATATCCAAAACCATTCCGCTCTGTCTCACCGCTCTAAACCTTAAAGGGCCGGATATCGAGGGGTTAAAAACATTAAAATCGTCAATTGTTTCTTGCCACAGGTGGCAAATGGGGATCAGCGAGCAGGGGGCCAAAAAAATGCTATGCGAGAGTATCCATACCTTTACCCCTCCCACTAACGTCATCAAGGATGAAATACAATTGCGTTTTTAAGACAATTTTGAAATTACAGTGAAAATCCTCCTAATGGACAATTTTTAATTCCCCGGTTCCAATGCAAAGAACATTATTAAACCCCTGTCCTGCGGACACCTCTCTTTGCGGACAAAAAAAATTAGTCCCGTTAGGGTCCGCATTAGAGGGATTTTACTGTATTAGGGGAAAAAATTCCGAATCCCATACAGTCCCCTTTCTAACTTTAAGTAGGTTTCAATTGCGTTTTTAGGGCTTCAATTTTGAACAAATTCCAGATTTGTGCCTACCATCGCCATCTACATAAATAAAGATTAAAATTTGTTTTTAGGACTTTAAATTAAAAAAAAAATCATGGGCAAAGACTCCAAACATTTCTTTTCGTCATTAAAAATAAACCTACAACTGTGTTTTCGGACTTAATTTCGAAACATTTCGGTGTAGTACTCCCAATCTTGTCTCCGCATAAATCATTCAAGCTCGTCTAAAATTTCCTGTTTGGAATTTGAATTTCGAAAACTTTCCATGAAAGAGTCTCTAAACCCAAATGAATCTCCTTAAGTTTCACAAATGTCATACAGTAGCGCTTTTAGATCTCAATGAAAAAAAAATTCCTGGGAGAGTCTTGAATCCAACTCTTTCTCCCTACTTCAAAAATGGCCAACAATTGCGTTTTTAGGAGATTAATTTAAAAAAGTTAGAGTATCTAAATCTTCATTTTTAGGACTCCAGTTTCGAAAAACTTCCAGAGTCCCCGTGCTAGAATCCTTCACAGAAGTCCCTGAACTTAGTCCTCCCACTCTTATTAAAATCATCAGAGATCGTATGAACTGCACTTTTAGAACTACAATTTCAATAATTTTCCGGGGGAGCCTCCCTCGTCACACTTTTGTGACTGTATTTTCAAATTCCAAATTCTTTCTATTCGCTAAAATAACGCTTTTCTCCTGAAGTGTGTGCTTATGTGTAATAATGGATTCTTTAATTAAGGTTGAAGACTCAATAATAAGACGATAAAAACATCTTATGACCTCAGCTCCGGCCAAAACAAAATCCTAGAGAAGCCAAAGTTTTGCACAGTAAAATTTATTTGCATTTTGATTAATATTTTACTTTTTCTCGTGTTCAGATGCATTTATTACTCCAACATCAAGTATTAGTCAAAAAATGTGAAAAAAAAAAAAAATCTCTAGAGGGGAGGCACACATTATTAGTTCCTTAGACGCGGGGGCCGGCATCCTATTGTCTGCTTTGTAACTCAATGGAATTTTCATGCATTCATGAAAATGTAGGTATGTAAACTGAAACCTGTGTAATACAATCAACTCTCGAAGCCTATGGGACCGGTTGAAGCTTAGGAGTTAAAAAAGTTTCCAGTCTTCTCAAAAGCTTGAGACTCAATAAAAGCTTAGAGATAAAGGAATATTCGAGTTATCGAGATGGTGGATTGCATTGGATTAAGTGCACTACTATATTGAGGTCTTGCTGCAGACGAGAAGGGAATAAATTTTAACCTATTTACTGATGAGACTTAAAATCTGGAACATAAGTCGAAAAGAAAAGTTTAATCGAGGATTCTCGCGTGGTGCGTGATATACAGAATGGTTCGAAAATCCTATCGGAACCCCCTTTTGAACATTATATCAGTTACCTTGAAGTCTTAAGAGTCATAAGCATCAGGAGAACACAAACAACATCTGTGTCTTAACCAGGGGTGTTCAACCCACCACCCTAAGAGCAAGGGTGCACCCCCTAAATATCGCGAAAATCCCCCCTGGGACAAGAGCCTCCCAAAAAGTAAAACCTACCCCTCAACACACATTCCCCCCAAATGTCGATGGCGCAGAATTCTGCGCCATGAACCTTCCGTGGGTGCCCACCTAGCCCCAAGCCCTGCAGTAAAATACAGCTGAAGTATGCGCCATGTTCTCTCAGATGCTTTGGGGGAAGCATCTCCGAATATCCAAACCGATTATATTATAATATGTGAAACGCTCTGAGATAACATGGCACATAACTCACCTGTGTTACGACATGGGGAGAGTGTTCTACTGAAGTTTATGACTCTTAAGTTTTCAAGGTAATTGTGTATAAGAAACAGTCTAACATAACTGACATGATTTTGAAAATAATGCGGAAAGCGATGGGGGTAGGGGGGGTCTCACTTTCGGACCACTCTGTCTTCTGACCGCTCCGTAGTTTCATAAGTCATACGATTTTATATGTGAGTTTTTAGGTGATAAGCTTGTTGCAGTCCCTGACTAACTACTTCGGCTCTTCTATTACCACCTCCTAGTTTACGTTTGACGACCTCGACTGGTTGATTGATCACGTGACAGCAAATCTTCAAGTGCTTCAATCAACCAATCAACAGCTAAAAACGGTAACCGGTTGATCATAGAACGCTACGGTTAGTCACCGGTATATCGGTTAAGGTTGACGAACGTAACCCTACATATACCTCAGTTATATTAAAGGGGAGAGACTTTTAAGCTCTAACTCTCTCATGTTTTTGCGCGAATGCACCAAATGAGTTGAAATGCTGGAATGAAATTCCACTTCCTGACAAGTTGAGTGAAAACAAAGTCAATTTAAGTCTTAATGTATGCATTTATAAAAAAATAATGTTTTTGAAAAGCTGAGTGCATTTTTAGACTTCTTTTTTTCTTTGAAATAGGAATTCATTCTTGTAGAAACATTCATTTTAAACGACACAACTATTATTATTTGAGTAGGTAAGAAACAGTATTCAGTTTGTATTTTCAACTGTTTTTAGTAAATTGTAATGGAAATATTATAAATGGTTGGTTTGTGTTCAAATTTTTTGGAATATATTATAACGTAATGTCGCGTTTTTTAACTTCGTTAACTTTTCTGTTACGTAACCAGAAAGTACCGTAACTTTTTAATGAATAGATTGTAATGTGGGCTTTACGTTTTCAATTCCTTCATCCTCAAAACGTTCTTAAACTTTCAATTTGCATGCTATTTCCGGACATTTATTTTTTTTTAAATACCAAATAAGTTTTGTCTCTACAAGTTTTCTAATTGATTTGATGTTTGGTGTAATTTGACTGTTTTTCGCTTGGAATGTCCGGAAATATGCTTTGGGGACTTTTTATTCACAGGTAAAGATCTTTGAACAAAATTTAATTGCATTACATTTGAAAGTTAGTTACCGAGAGATTAAAATTTTAATGAATTTCATACTGCATTTGTCCATATACCATCAGTGGCATCTTCAAGGGGGAACGGGGATATTTCGATAATTGGGAATCTGGCGCGGTTGCAGGGCCAGATTTAGAGGAGGACAGACGGCTACTGCCCCGGGGCCTCCACAACAAAGGGTCCCCCACAATAAAATTTTTACAAAATATCCTAACTTTCACGGGTTGAAAGTATCAGATATATACAAAAAATCAAAATATTTGGATATGTATCAAAGTATCGGATATTTTCGAAAATATGATCTTTTCAAACTCTGATTAGGGGTCTCCACTCCTTCGTTGCCCTGGGGCCACCACCCTTCCAAATCCGGCCCTACGCGGTTGTCTCATTTTTGGCATAAATAATTTTATTTTGGTAACCCTGCTGATTTATAGTAACCCTATCTCAATAGATAATTCCTGTCTTTATGTTTAGATTTTCAATGAAAAATAAGTCTTGCTCAGGCGCTGGAGCAAAAAATTGACGCCAATGAAGAAAGATCGCCAGATTCTCAATTATCGAAATATCCCCGGGGGAACCATAGAGACCCTTGTCCCTCCCAAAATAAATTTAAATCTACTTGTAGCGTCCACCTAGAGCTCATTGCTCAACTTCACCATTGAGCCTTTAGGTCCTTTTAGCTTTGGAAAAGGCACTAGGGTATTTCACTGAAGTTCCTTGATCAAAACCAGACACGATATAAGCCGCACACACTGCTTTCCTCTTCCATGCAACACATACAATGGAACTCGCTTGTAGCAAGCGTGAATGGCAGGGCCCGATTAAGATATCGAGGGCCAAATACTTTTTTGGGGCCCCCTGTATTCAAACTTTATAACTTTAGCCATTGACTGAAGCAATTTTAGCCATAGAGTAAAGTAACTTCAGCCATTTGGGGCCCCCTAAATATCGTGGGCCCTAGGCCAGGGCCTAGTTGGCCTATTCAGTAATCAGGCCCTAGTGAAGAGGCCACAATATTTGCTCGTTATAACCGAGTGCTCGTAAAAAACGGGTTTCGGAAAAAACCGCAAAAATTCAAACCAATTTGCTTTGCGTGGTTTTTATTTCTGTACTGTGCCAAAGAAGTTCGTTAATATGTTTCGAACTGGTCTTATTGTATCTTTCTTGCTCTAGTGTTTTTCGAGAATTGCTCATGGCCTGAAAATCATTATCATTTGCACCCCAGTCTTCCAAAATAGTTTGAAGTTTTTCTGCACATCAAAAGCCATTGACTATGTTGAATGTGGTTCAGCTTGAAATTCTTTATATTTGTCATTATCCTTTTTACGTTCGTGATTATTTTCATCTGCTTTCTTTTGAATTAGAGCTACAATGGGGTCGTTTCCAAAATTTTAAAAGTATTTTTTCTGAAAGAACAGGCTTAAAAACATAGGATCTAACTTTTTTTTAAATAATTTGTTTAAGTTTAATATTTAAAAAGAAATTACTTAAATCGGTGCGCTTTTATTGTTTACACTTCTGCCGATGACATCACAAATGATGAAATGCCATTCAGTGTTGCCATTCACAGAGCAAGATATTTAATTTATATCTTTACTCACGTATATTGGCATTGATATGATTGATAGCATGTTTGGGACACAATATTTAATTCGCTGCTTGATTATCATAACGCAGAAACGCCGTAGAAAGATATGTAAAAGTGCATCATTTGTGATGTCATCAAGACCACTCCTTGATTGAAAAATTGGACATTTAAAAAAATTTAATAAAAAAAACTGTTGGGAAAATGAAAGTATTTTCTGGGTCCATGTTATTTTTCTTGCTTATTCTATCAATTTCAGTGACTTACTACTTTTGACTGAAGGAAACAACCCCATCACCTCACAAGTGATAACGTTGACAGCAACTACTTGACAAGTATTTTTCAAATGCTTCTCTGCTCCACAAATTAAAGAAAGTGCAGTAATCACTTGCAATAGAAATTTTATGAATCCCAATATATTGCTTGCTTTTAGCGGATTTTACTCGTTGAAAGCGAGTTATGCTACCATAGACTTAACATTGTATGAACCAAGTAACTCTGATTTCCTCGTTAAATTAGAGCTCGTTATGAGCAAGTTTGACTGTGATAATAACCCGAACGTGTTTTAAACATGCAACCTTCTTAAGAGGACGGGAAAGTATTGGTCAACTTTTTGAATTCATTACTTGAATCAGTAGTTTATGAAAACAATTGCAATTTTTTCACAACACATAAAAAGCTGCTATCTTTGCTAATCTGAGTGAAAATTTTATTGAACTCAACCTGGTGGTCTTTTCATTTTCCAACAATGAGGTGAGTTGCCATTTGGTGGTTTTCGCCAGGAAAATAAATTATTAAATTTAACAATGCAAATATTATATCATATTACAAATTAATATGATAAATTAAATATATATGGAATATTATATCATATTACAAATATGATATAATATTCCACTTACATCTGTTTGCTTCTCACTACCTCATATGCAGTCACTGTTATTCTTTTCTTTTGACCATAAATTTACATATAACTAACATTTTACTGTTAAAAAAAGAAGCCAATAGCTTTTTTTTATTCAGAACACTAAAAATTACCTGTACTGTACAATTGATGTTTGTTACAATTATTCGGACTCAAGGTGTTGTATTTTCGTTCACACTAAATTGGTCATTATAATGAGAAGTTGTTATAATGCAAGTGTACAAAAGTTGTTTATTTTTTGTTTAAAAATACTGGAAAGAGTGGAGAATCCAAAAAAATGATATAATTACAGGTGAAAAATAAATACTAAAATTAATTTAACATAACTTTAAAACTACATTTAGCGACAAAATACACTGAAAAAAACTGACGGGAATCAGTAATTGACAGATAATGATATACATGTGTACTTCTGTTCTGTTTTAGATTTCTTTTAAAAATATTAATTTTATCTTAAAAATTTAAATAATTTTGAAGATTTTCCTCTTTTTTTGACTTTTTCTAAAAAAACATTTTTAAATGTCCATTTATTGTTTGTGCAAGGTTCTTATCAATTCTTTGACTCTTTCATCATCAAAAAAACTTTTCAATGGCAATATTTCAATTCTAGAAATATGAAATTGCTAAAAGTAACTTTTGGAATATATAGCTTTTAAAATTGTAACTATATTGAAACTTAATTTTGAACGTTATGTTCAGGGCCAGATTTGGAGGTGTTTAGGCCCCGGGGCAACGAAGGAGTGGACTCCCCTAATCATGGTTCGAAAAGATCATCATATTTTCGAAAATATCCGATACTTTGATATATATCCGAACATTTTGATATGTATGTATATATCCGATATTTTCAACCTGTGAAAGTTAGGATATTTTGTAAAAATTTTATTGCGGGGGCCCCTTTGTTGTGGAGGCCTCGGAGCATTAGCCCCGCCCAAGGGCGCCCATATGCAAAATTGTAAGGGGGTGCTCAGATATTTTCCTCATGGTTCAGCTGAGTATTTTCCCCGTGGAAACCGATTTCAGGACAGATTAGTCTTTAAAATTTGAAATTTTTAGCAACTTATTCATTAACAACTGAATAAGAAATATTTTTACATTTTTAAAAAGAAAAGAGTACTAAAAGCAAGGAAGTTCTAATTTCTAAAGGAGGGGGGAGGGGGGGGGCTTGAGCCCACCCTTGCCCCCTATATTGGTGCACTTGGCCTCGCCTGCCCTTCCCTAAATCCGGCCTTGGTCATATTTAACCGATTGATTCAGTTTAGACACTCTAATAGAAAATTAGTATCTTGTAGCAATTTTTGGAAACTACTTTTAAATAAAGTTCAAAAAAGAAAAAGAAGAAACAAGGTTGAAAGGAATTTGACTGGTGTAAATCTTACGTGACTACACCAGTCGATGCAATAAAAAATAGGTCTCATAAAAATCTGAGCAGACCTCAGACATATCATTTTGACGCCATATGTTCTATTTTGTAAAAAGTTACCACCCTAAAGCCAGGGCTAAGGCAGAAATACTTAAAATACACCGCCAGCTCAGTTATTCCATCCGAGGACTGCAGTTTCGTGCTTTTTAGCACTCAACAGCCGGGAATAGGAATCACATGAGCTGGAGGTGAAAAATCTCTTAAGGGAGCCAAGAGAGCCAAACAAACTACATCCGAGGATTGCAGTTGAGTGCTAAAAAGCACGAAACTGCAGTCCTCGGATGGAATAACTGAGCTGGCGGTGTATTTTAAGTATATGTTCTATTTGTTTGGCATCATCATTTTCATATTTCGCCAATATTCGCATTGAATAGAACATGACTTTTAAAGAAAAATATGAAAGCGATAACTGCCAATTTAGTAGCACGTTTGTGTTTCTGTTTGCCGAGGATGTCCAATTAATGAACCTTTTAGATTTCAATGAAATTATTGTTTCAATATTCACCAAATATGGAAGCTACTGTAAATGTTATAGAAGAGGATGAACTGCCCTGGTGGCTTAAAATAATCATTAGCATCACAGAGAAGTAGGATAACAGAAATTTATCCGTTTTTTCATGCAAACTTTGCTCTTTAAGCGAAAGGCTTTCAGTATCTTTGTCATCCACACATTACTTAAAATTGCACATTGAAGTAAATAAAGTATTCTTAGGAATGTTTTATATTTCCGATAGCTTTTTTATTATCATCTGTTAATGAATACTAAATACAGTTTGGGATATTTTTCATATTTCTTAATTTTGCCCTTTAAGTGTGTTATTAAATTTTTGTAATAAAAGTAAATTATCAAATATTTAAGTTTTTGAGATTATTTGGTTGGATTGAAAAAAATGTCCCCTCCCCCATCCCGTTTTATCTGCCGTAAGAACGAAGAGTGTGTCCAGATCTGGATCCCTAGCTTGAAGCTCAAATTTAATTAATTAGTTCCTACAAAATATATATATTGCTATAAAATTTATTCATTAAAGCACTTCTGTTTGAAAGATGTTTTTCATCATCTAATCAATTTTATGTGTATGCCTCTATGTAAAATTTAAATCAAATTATGTCTGCTTTCCTTTTACATTTTCAAGTTGCTGAGTTGCACATCTTGAATTAAATATTCGCTGGGTAGAACGGATTTAAAATATGATGGTTGAATTTATTCAACTTTTTTATCTTTTCTTGCAGCCAAAATTTGTCAAAATCGTTTCAAATGACAGTTTATTTCAAAAAAAAAAAAAATACATAAATAAATAAATAAATAAGTAAAATAAAATAAAAAATAAAATAAAAATAAAGAAATAAATAAATAAAAAAAAAATAAAGAAGGAATAGATAATTTTTAGTAATATTCCACGTTTAAATGAGCTATTTTATTAATTGAAACGACTTTTCGATTTTTTTCATTCAACCCTCAAGCGGTGTGTGTGGGTGTGTGTATGCCTTTTATTTATGCATTTTTTAATAAGTAGTGATGTAGCAACTATGTTTTATAAGTAGTTTTTAGTCGCTACATTTAAAAAAAAAGTAACTGTAGTTAAAAGTCATTTTTTTTAAAGCTGGACAAAGTTAATAGGGGCTTGATAGTTGACACCTTCAATTATACTGAAACTTTCAGGTTATTTTACTTGTATTATGATAAGAAAAAGTAAATTTTATTTTCTGTAGAAACTGATTTTTTTTTTGTCTATGAGAAGGGACAAAGTTTAAAGTCATGAAAAAAAAAAAGCTAAATATATGATTGCTTTGCTTCAATAGTAATGAGTGAACCAAGCGAATTCTTTTAAATGTGGATACTACTTGATACTAGGTACATTTTAGCATAAATATTTTGGTGACTCACTCATTGCTTTGAGGACAAAGGTCAATTGAAAATGCAACTTTTTTTGCCTTGTTTGGGCAAAATTCAGAAAATGCAAAATTAATTTATAAATATAAAATGAACTGATTTTAATTAATGATTTTGTTAAAAAAATCACTTGATTCAAATCAATTGATTTAACTCGATGATGTAAAAAAATCACTTGATTTCAATCATGATCCCTTTCATCAACGGATCCCTTGCTATGTATATATTATAAAAAGCTTATTTATGATACCGGATATTTCATATGTTAATATTTATATGACTCAACTATGTTTGATTCTAAAGATTTAGACAGGATTTGTGCTGAAAGGTACTATTACTTCAAAATTATTTGAGCATGTTTTTGATGTGACTAGATTAGCCTTAACTTGACATTGAATTTATTCTCCCTTATTTCAATAGGTTTTGAAACTTGAATTTCAAAAAGACCTCAGGATCCTGTGACATTGCTTGTCAAGTCGTTACCCGATTCGTAGTAGAAGGTAATGTTTGAGATATTACAAACTTTTTGTCTGAATTGAAGACACAAATAGTCTAAAACATTCTGATAAAAATGTGCTAGAAGTAAAAAGTTTTGTGCTGTGTCTGTGTGAGAGAGAGAGATGAGTTGAGTTGTCTTTAAGCTGAATGTGTTTTAAAAGAACAGGTTTTTTGCTAAAAAAAAAGGATCCAAGTAATATGCTCAACTTGGTGGCTTTTAATGAAAATGACATTGAATGAACTAGTTTTGTGCATAAAAAAATAATTGAGTGATGTATTTGATGCACTTATTTAAAATTTAGAAGCAGTTGCTATGCTCTTGTTCAAAAGAAGTCTTTTAGTAAATTTTGTTAAACTTTTTAAAAGCTGAATGCTAAGCAATTGCTTAAGAAGATTTTAAAGATGTTTTATTTTTGTGCTGAAGAGTTTTAGTGAAAGATTCAATTCTGATTGCTTGTGAGCAATAAGAAGATCTTTGAAAAAATTTTAAGCTTTTGGAGAAACTTAAACTTTTACTTTTGAAGATAAGTTTGCTTGTTGTTTAATAATGAGCACTTTCAGAAGGAAATGGAATGGGGTGTTGTCATATTCTTTGGAAAAACCAACTGAAAAGAAACCGTATGTGTGTGAGCACTGTGGAAGTAGTTTTGCTAAATTTAACTGCTTACGCTCTCATTTGCAATGGCACTCGAAGGACAAACGCTACTCTTGTGAGCAATGCAAAAAGGCTTTTACGTTCAGCTCGGGTCTCTCCGCACATTTAAGGATCCACAGAAACCCGAAACCCAATTCGGATTCAAATGGCGCTGAATCCTTCGCTGAAGGAACTCTTACTGACCAGCCAAAACATCAATGTGACTTATGTGGAAGGATATTGTCCTCAAAAGTGGAACTGAAACGGCACTTGAAGAGACACGAAGGTCTGAAACCTTACTCCTGCGAAACATGCAAAAGGTCTTTCGTTGAAAAACGAAGTCTGGAGACCCATTTGAGGACTCATACAGGAGAGAAACCTTTTGCTTGCGACCAATGTCAAAAGTCTTTTACCAGGAAAGACCTGTTGAATGTGCATCTGAGATTGCATACCGGGGAGAGACCTTATTCTTGCAATATATGTAATAAGACCTTTGTTTATTGGTCAGCTCTGGACAGCCATTTGAATGCCCACTCTGGGGTGAGGGCTCATTCTTGTGTTCATTGCAATAAGTCTTTTGTCGAAAAGGGAACTTTGGTTGTTCATTTGAGGACGCATACAGGAGAGAGGCCTTATTCTTGCCTAATTTGCGAGAAGACCTTTGTCCAAAATTCAAGCCTGAAGATGCATTTGCGCAAGCATACAGGAGAGAAGCCTTACTCTTGCGAGCATTGCGGGATGACTTTTTCTACCAAACGGATTGTTGAATCGCACACCAGGCAAGTTCATGGTGGGGAGCCGCTTTCGTGTGAGATTTGTAAGAAAAAATTTTCGAGCAAAATGTACCTTATCAGGCATGCGAAGATGCATTGTGCAGAGGTTAGAAAAAAATGAGATTTGTGATACCTTTCCAAAAAGAGCATGCCTGATTAAACACTAAGTTAAAAATAATTTGCTAGGAAGGACCTGAAGACGGTGCATCTGAGATTGGGTACAGGAGAGAGACCTTATTCTTGCGATATATATGGGTCATTCTCCAGAATGTGTAACTTTTGAACGGAAATATTTTTCATTATCAAAACCTTTTGTTTTCTTTTTTTTTTCATTCTTACGTGAAAGTGTTACCTATTGAAAGTAACCATAGACAATGGATTAGCTAAATTCCAATTATTTTAATCATAAATAAAAGAAAAAAAAATTAAAAATATCTTGTTCATGAAAAAAAAAAGAAAAAACTTTTATTGTTTGGAAATAGAGGCCAATTTAATATCAAAGAATTACTTTTGTTAATTGTACAAACAATGAGCTATTTTAATGTTTAGTGTGAATCTAATATTAAACTCTCTTAATTAAAATACGGTTTAAAGTTTAGCTGTCTTTTTAATTCAAATTTGTGTTGGAAAATAGTCAAGTATTAATATATTCCAAAATTTGTAAATTTGAGAATATATTGGTAATTTAATAATATTGGTAGACTGTCTAAAATTGATGAATTTCCCCTCCATCATTTATTCTCTCCTCTGAAATAATGACATTAATAAGGTCTGTCACGGTGGTGAGTAATTTCCATTATTATAAGACAAATGGATACGTTTTTCAGTTATTTTTTTTTCTTCGTTGCTACAACCTGCATATGTTAAGCATATGGAAAGCATGTACACTTCTTTTTTTACATTAATTTACATCCCTGAAATTCAAGTTCACAAAGGTGAGAATTCCCAACAACCACACTTGGTTTTTAAAACAAAATCTATTTTCTTGTTTTTCAAAAAAAAAAAAAAATTCTTACAACTTCTTTCGGGCTGGAAATAAACTAAGGGTTGATATCATTACTATCATCTGCTTATGAGAAATGGCATTTTGTGTTTGGTTAACGGAGATGAGAATATGTTGTGTGATATAATTCCTTCTTCTACTAAAATGAACTGAAGCACAATACTAAAAAAATAAACATGATTAAACAATTAGTATTTAAGACACTTTTTAAAGAAATGATAAACAAATATATATTTTAAATTAAACAAGTTAATAAGCATCATAAATAGTTACACCAGGTGTGGCATGCCACGGAGACGAGAATTTGCATGCTGTGAACCACAATTATATCAAAATTAAAATTATTATTAAAAAATTGTTGGCAGGTTTTAATAGATATATTTTTGATGAAATTGAAAAGCATGCTAAATGAATTGTTCCATAAAGTTTTTACTATAAGAGTCGTGTGACAGAAAGGTGAATTTTTTTGAAGAATGACTCATATAAGAAGATCTTTGTTTATTGGTCAACTCTGGATAGCCATTTAAATGAAGACACCAAGGCCTTATTCTTGTGTTCATTGCAAGAAGTCATTTGTCGAAAAGGGAACTTTGGTTGTTCATTTAAAGACGCATACAGGAGAGAGGCCTTATTCTTGCCAACTTTGTGAGAAGACCTTTGTTCAAAATTCAAGCCTGAAGATGTATTTGTGCAAGCATACAGGAGAGAACCTTACTCTTGCGAGCATTGCAGGATGACTTTTTCTACCAAATGAATTATTGAATCACACACCAGCTAGTATCATAGTGGGGAGCCTCTTTCGTGTGAGATATGTAAGAAAAACTTTTCAAGCAAAATGTATCTTATCAGACACGCAAAAATGCATTGTGCAAAGGTTAGTCAGGAGAAATTCTGAGATTTGTAATACCTTTTCAAACAGAGACATGAAGAATCTATTTCTTCATGAATGTTGTTTTGTTAGCTAGGAATTATGCTTCTCGAATAAAATAAAAATTTTGACCATGATGGCACCTACAACAACTTTTTTTCCTGCTACTTTCACTTTAATGTTGATTTTGAACAAATTATGGCTGCATGACAGGGTTGCCAAGTTTTTGATAGTTTTGGTGGTTTTATCCGGTTTTAACTACAGTTTTTGTCACAATTGTCAAAAACCTAAATTTTTGTCCATAACATGTCTAAAATTAGTATTGACGACAAAATTACCTCAGCAAGTGATTATTAGTTTCATAACAGTCATTCCATTTTAAATCAGGCAGGCAGATATAAAAAGTCTCATATGACCATCACAGGGATGCCAACTTTGGAGAAACAATTTGAGGAGCATCTGTGGTAATTTTGAGGAGCATCTTAAAACTTTGCAGGGCAATTCGGTATTTTGTGTAGATATTAAAAATAATTACTAAAACCACTTATCCAAAACTGTTTTAGAGCTTTAATAACCATTTTAAGCACTTGTATAAAAATCATTGATTTTAAATCAATAAAACAGCTTTAAACACCATTTCAATCTTTGTGCATAAGCATCTTTGATTTCCCATATTTAAGTGTTTGTTATCATAAAATAGCAAAATTTAAGCTTGAAAATCTTCGGCAGGGAAATGCGGAGCAAAAGAACTTTTTTGCGGAGCCGCCATTTTTGCAGTGCGACTCCGCAAAATGCAGAGCAGTTGGCAACTCTGCCATCACCGATTTCTTAAAAAATAAAATACAGTAGTTTCTACTAAGGGCATATGAAATATTCCAAAAGGATTTTACAAGCTTTTTTTTTTTACTTCAGTTGTAGGCTGCTAAAATTCTGCACAAAATCAACCATTTTGAAAAAACCCCGGCAAAACACTCGATTTGAAATGAACAATATATTTGAAAAGAATTTAACCTATTTGAATAATTCTTTTTTCTAAAAATAAATAATGACCTATATGTCATTTAGACATCGTTCTTGAAAACTTAATTGATAAAGAAATAAAAATACATTTTTGGGGTGAAAAAACCGCAAAGAGGATGACATTGAACTGCCCTAGCCTTGTTTGGTTTGAACCAAGTGGTTTCAAAAAAAAAAACATGTTTTTTTTTTTAAAACTAAATCGTTTTCTCCCAAATGTTTCCGTAATTTTTTTTTCTTTCTTAAATTAATGCAACGTTTCTTACTAGGTACATAAACATAAATCAGACCAACTATGTTTTTCTAAAATTAGATAGAGAAAAAGTCCAAGTAGTTTATTGTCTATATGAATTCATTTAGTTTTCTTTCATTTCTCTTTTACTCTTCAAATTAGCCCAAAAAGCATATTTCAGCTATTACTTCATTTTACTACCTAATTTGCTTCATTACTCAAAATTCATAAGATAAATCATGTATCATTTAAGCAATATGTTGTGTGAAAAATCTAAACTTCAGAATATTTAAATGACAGATAAAAAAAATTTCTCACACTTTTTGACATCCACGATGGACGATGCAGTCCGAGCAAAAAAGCAAGAAAGATGTATAAAATTTTGAAAACAGAAAATATCGATGTAACTCAGTGCTCTTATAACAAATTTAGTGTCAAGTTTTCACTATACAAAGGACTTTTTTTATCCCAATATAATGAAAGGATAATGTATGAATGGTAGAAGAATAAATAAACATTAGTTTTTAGTAGTAAAACATTTTTATTTTTCAGATGTGTTAAAATAATAGTTTTATTATTTGGATTTGTACCTATTGTAAAAAACAAGGAATACATTAAGGATTGGGAGAAAAAAACCCTTCAGAACCTGTTTTTTTATTTGAGGGTCTTAACCAGGGTGGACTTTCTGCTGGCAGAAACTAGTTTTTGCCGTGCCAGTGGCAGAAACTGGTTATAACCGGTAAAAACCGGCAGAAACTGGCAAAAACTTAAAAGTGTCTTTAATTACTTTAACTTTACTTAACTTTTAAAGTAATTACTAAATGATATTCGTAAAAAAAACTGAGACATCAAACTTCATTTCATCATTTAAAAAAATAAAATCCTATGCTAATGCCCTTGATTTAGTTTGGAAAGGGAACTTTTCAATTGTAGATGCTCATAATATTTGCATTAATCTAACAAAGGACAAAAATCAGATGGGTTCTTAGGCAACAGGAGTGATAATACAGAACTAAAAATAGGAAATTACTGATTGTAATTTGCTTGATTTATATGCTTCATCTAAATTACTTGTGATTGAAATTATCACGTGCTTCAAGAAGAAAGGGTCAGAATTTTACTTGCCAATATTAACCTAGATTTGGTATGTACCTAATGTCACAGCTTTGCAAAACAAATTGGCCGCATTTCTAGAAACTTATTTTTCCAGTCAAATTTTTACCACTTTCCCAGTTACTAGATGGTGGACCAGTTTGAAAAAATATACAACAGATGAAAGTTTTACGAATATTGCTTGTTCTTTGATGCATTGCCTGCTACAGGGTTCGTACGGGTCATGGAAATCCTGGAAAGTCATGGAAAAAAATTAACAGAATTTCAGACCTGGAAAAGTCATGGAAAATTGAAATTTTCATTGAAAGTCATGGAATTTTTTTTCAAGTCATGGAAAAATGTCCTGGACAAAGAGAAAGGAACAGTATCTAAAGGAGCATTAGAAATCTTGAGTGATTTAACAGTATAGCACATAAAAGCTATTAAAAATGGAAAACTGAACGTTTCAAAAATCAAATCTGAATTTTTAAATCTCATTGCATCCACTTCTGTCACAGCCGCTTGCCATTTTTTGGGATGTGATTTTACTAACTGGACATCACTTATTTTGATTTTTTTGTTATTTTTAACACTTCTCATATGTTTCATATTCTGTAGTAGCAAAGTTTTCACTTTCTTAGTTTCGCCACGCCCACTAAAAAAAAGCAATTCAATTGCATGCAAGTTCGATTCCATCACTCGTAAGGACTTTATTATTAAATTTATCAGAGTTTATCTTAATTTGTTGAATGTTTTAGAAAATAAAGATCTATAAGTTAGGCGATAGAATACAGAAAAAGAGGAATTCTAATGCTCTAAAACAGTAGTGCCCAACACACGGCACGCAAAACTAATTCATGTGACCCACTGCTACGTTCAATGTCGGGAATTACAAGTGTTCTGGAATTTCTGAACCTATTAATTTATATGCATTTGAAAATATGCAAATTTGTAAACAAAACAAATATACTTTTGAAGCAGAAGATTGATTCATTACTGAATGTTTTTTTCAAAAAAGATCTGGTTTAGAAACATAAAGAACTAAACTGTGTGGCTTTTCTTTAAAGAACCAAAATACTGTCAAGTTACGTGGATGATTAAAGGCACTGTTGACACTAAAAGGAAACTTTTGAAGCAAATTTATTTAAACTTAGTGATGACTCATTCAACCTTTGTCCCATTCAATATCATTCTGCTTGTTTAAAAAAAAAAAACATTTAAGCATCATCATATTTGTTTCACTGCATTTTTACTTTACGAAAATTTATATGTTGAAGACAAATAAGAATAGTTTTTTAAGTGTGCACTTATATTTTTTTCCATTACAAGTAAGTGCGTCAATGAGGCTGTGGCATTCATATAGACATTTTGCTATTGCTCATTTCCAAATATTACCAAGTTTGAGATTAAATAGTGCTATTCTCTTCTTGTAACGAGGTCATGGAAATTTTCATTGAAGTCATGAAAAAGTCTTGGAAAAGTCATGGAATTTTTTCATCCAAATCGAGTATGAACCCTGCTGCTAGCTCTTCTGTCACAAGAATAGTCTTAAGTTCCTCATTTGTGCACATTAAATTGAGAAAACTCTTTGGATTTTTGAAACCACCTTTTCTAAGAGGCAATTGCAGGGTCTAAACAATGTAACATTTGTTGCAGTGTAACAATTGATAGTGCTTTAGTTTAACAAATTGATTATTTTTTCCATGTATTTTCTACTGTGTGTCAATAATTAGTTTTTTGTCATTTTGTGAGTTTTTGCCAGTTTCTGCCGCAAATGTGGCAGAAAGTGGTTTTTGCAATACCGGTTTTAACCGGTTTCTACCAGTGGTTTTAACTGCCTTGGCAGAAACTTGCCAACCCTGGTCTTAACTGAAATGATTTAAAAGAAAAAAAATATATGTATTTCTAAAGGCATTAAATCAGGAGAAATAATGTCTGCAATGAGAAACAAAATGATTTTTCAAAGCCTAGGCAAAAGGGATGCAAGTGGCAAAATTAAAAATTTGGAGATAACCAGTACAAGTAGTTGGAGAACCTCTCCTCTGTCTTGGGACAATAGATGATAGTAATAGTAGCCCCAGTAAGTGCTGCTGTGTACAACATGATTTAGAAAAAAAATTCAATGAAAGCCCACCTAGGACATTATTTTTAAACGTGTTTTACTCAAAACTTGAAAATGTCCACTTACATCCCTTTGCTTCTCACTGCCTCATTTTTACTTTCTTCTATATCTAATATATAGAAGAAAGTATTGGATTCGTGCAAATTTTCAAATTTCGAATTTTGACGGATTCGAACAGCCATCTTATGTTTGTTAATAAATAAAATATTTGTAATTAATTCAAGTAAGGCTTTTAAAGTAACTTTCAATTTTCGCTCTTTGTTTTGTTTTTACAATAATTCAGACATTGGGATGGTCGTCAAGTTTTTGCATGTTTAATTTTGTTTTTGTTGGGAATATTGCTTCCTCGTCAAGCATGGGGAGGGATCAGAAAAAAAAAAAGAAATATAGAAGAAAGTTTCGTGATGGCCACAACATACTAGTTCCTTTTTGCATAAGTCTTCTCAATGATACAATACGTACATTATTAAATTATCTGTAACTTTTTTTTATCTTTTAAAAAGAAATTGTGTGGATCTTTTGACTTATGATTCATTTGTAGATACTGCAAAATACTTTCTGTGCTTAGAAAACTTGATTTTAATTTCACTTTTATTTATATATTTATCGTAGAAAGCTATAATTATGCGGAAATTGATTTACAAGATTTTATTCTTGGTTATTTATAACTATGTCTTAACTCTCACAGCGAATTATTTCTTTGATTATTCATTTGTGCCAAGGTCTATTTATTAAATTTATGGTTCTTTTTAATAGAAAGATTTTCAAGCAATATTTCTGCCATAGAAAGCGCTACTTATAAAGAAATGAACTTACAAGATTTTACTTTTAATTAGTTAATCATCAAGTAATGAAGTATAATGTGAATGTTAAACATTCAATTAACAGTTAAATCATTAAATATTCATGAATTTCCTCAAATAAAATCGTTATTCTTACAATCAGAGTTTAAACCAAATAAACCCGGTTAAGTGCCAACTGGAGCAGCTAGATATAGAGGGGCCTTAGTCCCAACAAAATAGAATTTCCTATAAAATTAATTCCTATAGTGGAAATTAAATTTTTCCTCTCTGTTTAAAATATGTTTTTCATCAATCAATTTTATATACATGCATATCTGTGTAGAATTTGAATCGAATTATGGCTGCTTCTATTTACATTTTCAAGCAGCGGATTTACACTTCTTCAATTAAATATTCGCTGGCAAGAAATAATTAAATATTTGAAGGTTGATTTATTTGAATTTTTTAAAGCTTTCTTGCTGGGAATATTTGTAAACATCGTAAAAAATGGTTTAGAATGACAAGTTGGCTATATATATATATATATAGCCAACTTGTCATTCTATATATATATATATATATATATATATATATATATATATATATATATATATATATATATATATATATATATATATATATATATATAAACCAAAAGATAATTCTCAATAATATTTCATGTTCAAATGAGCTAATTTTATTAATCTGAACCACTTTTCGATTTTTTTCTTTCA
The DNA here is from genome assembly GCF_026930045.1 of Uloborus diversus. Taxonomy (NCBI): domain Eukaryota; kingdom Metazoa; phylum Arthropoda; class Arachnida; order Araneae; family Uloboridae; genus Uloborus; species Uloborus diversus. The sequence goes on along the minus strand of NC_072737.1, from coordinate 15,423,176 downwards.
ATGTTTAAATGGTGTGTGTGTATATATATATATATATGCTTTTTCTTTGTCTCCTTTTTTTTTGAGCAATCACAATTGCTTATTGCTTTCACTTGACTGTTTTGATGTGCTATCATTTTATTTTCCCGCCAGCACCCTCTGCAGCATCACCGTCGATCGGGTCCTCACAGTGCTGCTCCTATAGCGAAAACCGTCTCCAGGTTGCATTCATATCTTACACACACGCGCATACATACACACACACACACACACACACACACATACACCTACACACATACACACACATACATAGACCTATACACATATACGCATACATACAGACACCTACACACAACTACCCACACACTCATGCCTGCACACAGACACAAACACATATGCCTACACACAGATACACATTCCCCCCCCTACCACAAACACTCATACACACAACTACCCACACACTCATACCTGCACACAGACACAAACACACACGCCTACATACACACACATACACATCCCCCCCCCTACCACAAACACTCATACACACAACTACCCACACACTCATACCTGCACACAAACACACACACTCATGCCTGCACACAGACACAAACACATATGCCTACACACACATTCACATTCCCCCCCCTACCACAAACACTCATACACACAACTACCCACACACTCATACCTGCACACAGACACAAACACACACGCCTACATATACACACACTCGTGATTGCGAAAAACATAATTTGAATTCCAGATGTCAAAATTCAAATTAATTTTTAATTTTTTTTCAAGTAGCGAAATTACGACTACATTTCAAAAGTAGTTTGTAGTTGCTACTTAAAAAAAATAGTTGTAGTAACTACATTTGTAATAAAGTAGTTGTCAAAAATGATGTAGTTTTTCCGACCACTGATATAAATACAGCCCCTTATCAAAATTGTTTGAAAGTAATTTCAAAAAGACTTTAATCGGAGTTGCCAACCTTGGAGAAACAATTTAAGGAGCATCTGTGGTGATTTTGAGGAGCATTTTGAAAGTTTGCAGAGCAGCTCAGTATTTAGCATAAAATTCAATAAAAAAAACTAAAACCATTTATCTAAAATTGTTTCTGAGTTTTGAAAATTATTTAAAGCACTGGCATAAAAATAAAAAAAACAGCTTTTAACACTATGTCATGCTTGAAAATTCTCGGCAGGGAAATGCGAAGCAAAATAACATTTTTGCGGAGTTTTGAGGAGCAGTTGGCAACATTGCTTCAACAGGATGTGTATTGACACTTGGTTTTCTAGTTCACATGTCTGAGCAATTGGAGTGTTTCTGTATTATGTTTTTTTTAATCTTTTTATTATTGTTTCATTCCTCGTTCTAATATGTATTGTTGATACTGGCAATTCTCTCATTAGCACTACCATCTCTTATCCTTATGAACTATTTATCCTTTATCAAGGTTTAAATAGAAATTTGGAATAGTCTAGGTTTAATATTTTCAATATTTTCCATTTTTGCATATAGATTACTTTTACTATGAACACAGATGTTCGTAATGAGATACATATGTTGTCATCAAATCAACATCAATCAATCAGTGTGTGTCATCAATCAGTGTAATGTATTTTTTTTTCTAAACGTTGTTGGATCTGAAAGTTAAAAACATTTTTTTTTCAATATTGGCCGAGCTAGTATCAAAACAAAAAGGAACTTTATTTACAGTATTTATACAGTCTGAGATTCATAAAAATGCAAACACAGAAACGGTACATATCAATTATTGTTGGAATCGTTGGATCCTGGTTCTTCTACTTCGACTTTATACAAGAGCTGTTTTGCTGTCAACCAGCTGTAGGAGTTGTCAAAGCGAAGTATATCTGAAAGAGAAGCGATACATTTAGATACCTTTATACTCTTATTGCTTTTAGATGAACATTTTCAACTACACACAATATTTTCAACATAAATGTTTCAATAGTTTTATTTAGCTAAGTTTTATCCTCTTTTTCGAATAGAGAATGTCCATTAGGTACTGACCGCAGTCCTTAAAAGTTCAATTAAGATAAGGACGCTGTCATTTAGAGTCTAACATAGTGAACTCAATCTTAAAAAGTGCCTTTGGGATAAGGATACAGTCCCTAAAAGCCTCATTAGTGTAAGGAGATAGTTCTAAAAACGGTTTATTAGGGCGCGGACGCTAAAAATTTGATAAGGACAGTTCATATGGGTCTTATGAGGATGAAAAGTCCTTACAAGAGTTTCATTGGGATAAAGATAGTCCTTATTGTGGGGTGTCTTTACACCATTCAGACTTTTAAGAACTGTGTCTTTTTCCGAATGGGATTTATAGGGACTGTGTTGTTAACCTATTGGAGACTTTTTAGGATTGCTATTGTTACTCTTCATGACTTGTCCTTATCCAAATGAAGATTTTAGGGATTGTTCTTTTTCTAATAGGACTTTTAGATATTGTCCTTATCCTAATGAGACTTGAAGAGACTGCGTCCTTGTCTCCAAAATAAAGACTTCTTGTGTATGTTCTTAATCTTAAGAGTAAATACAATACTTCTGCAGAAAGACACTGTTCCTAAACGTTCCATTAAGGGTTCCACATGCCCTGAAAATTTCCAATAAATAAGGTAAAGAAAGTCCTTAAAAGTCCCATTAGGAGAAGGACACAGTCCCTAAAAGTCTCCATTCGGATTAGAGAGCAGCCTTTAAATCTCAATTATGATACGGACTAGTCGTATCCTAATGAATAATGTTAATGAGCATACCTTTTTCCTAATGCAACTTTTAAGGATTGTGCCCGAGTTTTGTAAGGCTCTTAGGGGCTATTGTGGACTTTTGCTTTGACTTATTGTACTTTTCAGGACCATGTTCTTGACCTGATGGAAATTTTAGGTACTTCTTTCACCTTATGGAACTCTTACGAACTGTATCTTAAAGTTTATGGAAGTTTTAGAGATTGTATCCCTTGCACTTATGGATTTTTTTGGGCCTATTGTACTTATCCTAAAACTGTAGGATAAGTCTTCTCCAAATAAAGACACAGTGTATAAAAAATCTTCTAAAAAACGAAAGCAATGTATTTTGAAAAGTGGACTCTTAAATCTAAAAAGGGACATTTTTTGGGAAAAGGGATCCGTTGTGAGCCCTGTATTTGAGTAAAGCAGTGTTTCTTTTTTTTTAAAAAAAAAATAAGTGGAAACCCCTGCCGTGGTAGCCCGATCGGTAGAGTGTCAGATTCGGGGCCGGAGGGTCCTGGGTTCGAACCTCGATGGTTGAAGACCCACCGTCGTCATTAAAGGGGACTGGGCGACGCTAAATATGCTCGTGGGCTCAATGTCCTCCAAGTGAAACGATACCTCTGGGGGTGCTAGCACCAGGTAGCTATTAGCTCCTGGACTAGTTCTAAATTCTCATTAACTGTTCGATCCGGTGATGGTGCTGCCATCTATCGGTATATAAAATAATGGTGGCAAGGCACTTAGTATGCAGTCCTCGACATAAATGCAGTTGTAGTCAGTTGTGACTCTGAATAGGAATAGGAAGTAGAAACCCCTTTTTAATGTTCACTTTTTTCTTTTTTGAATCACGGAACCCTGGTTTATCTTCAATAGCATAGTTTGAACTTGGCATTTAAAAATGGGTTTCTAGCTTGCTATCAACAGACGCGACAATAATTTTAAATACAGTCAACTCTCGATAACTCGGAGTCCGAAGGGACCGGCTGAAACGTTTGAGTTGTTGGAAGTTCCCACAGATTGCTCAAAAGTTTGGGATCAAAGAAAACTTCGAGATAAAGGATGATTCGAGTTTTAAGGCTTCGAGCTGTCGAGAGTTGACTGTAGTACATATTGTCATCGGAAAGTAACACAAAGTTTCTTAGAATAATTAAATGACTTTCAATAAAAATTTCGTACTTTTCTACTGACATAGTCGGAGATCGTACACTGCCAATAAATGGGATTTATACCCTATTTTATTTTAATGTTTCCTTTGCTGTTCATTCGTAAAATACTGATAAAAATTTTCACTCAAACCTTATTTTTATCGATTTTTAAAAGTAAGTATCAGAATTAAAAGAAAAACAAGTTTCGTGGAACCCTTGAGTGTTCTCCGTGGCACTCCGGGGTTCCACGGATTTTAGACACAATTTTAGAAGCACTACACACAATTTTAGAAACACTGGGATCTTTACTAATAATAAAGCTGAAAGTCTGTGTCTGGATCTCTAGATGTCTGTTACGCGCCTACACCGTTCGTTCGGCAGATTTTCATGAAATTTGGCGCAAAATTAGTTTGTAGCATAGGGAGGAGCACCTTAAAGCGATTTTTCGAAAATTCGAATTTTGTTCTTTTTCTATTCCAATTTTAAGCTCGTTTTACCGAGCGAATTACCATAACATGGACGAGCAAATTAACATAGCTTATTGGAGAGAAATTCGTTATTTATTATTTGTAGATGTACAGGTGAACGAAATGACCTTTTAATTTTCTTCTACGGGCAAAGCCGTGCGGGTACCGCTAGTCTTCTTTACTAATAACAAAGCTGAAAGTCTCTCTGTCTGGATCTCTGTCTGTCAGGATCTCTGTGACGCGCATAGCGCCTAAACCGTTCGGCCGATTTTCACAAAATTTGGCACAGAATTAGTTTATAGCATGTGGGCGTGCACTTTGAAGCGATTTTTCGAAAATTCGATTTTGTTCGTTTTCTATTCCAATTTTAAGAACATTTTACCGAGCAAATTATCACAACGTAGAAGAGTAAATTACCAAATTAGCATAACGTGGAACCGTACCATGGGCGTGCAAATGAGCATAGCAAATGGGCGAGAAATTCAACATCCATTATTCGTAAATGTACAGACGAACGAAATGACCTTTTAATTCTAACTACGGGCGCTATGCGCGTCACAGAGATCCAGACAGAAAGACTTTCAGCTTTATTATTAGTAGAGAAAACAATATATTTTGTAATACAGAACAACAACCCTTAAAAATTTTTCTATTCGTGCAACCACGTTCGTTCTACCACGGGCAACGCCGTGCGGGTACCTCCTAGTCTTTTCTTTATTTTTACTAATAATAAAGCAGAAAGTCTCTCTGTCCGGAGGATGTCTGGATGTGTGTGACGCGCATAGCGCCTAAACCATTCGGCCGATTTTCATGAAATTTGGCACAAAGTTAGTATGTAGCATGGGGGTGTGCACCTCGAAGCGATTTTTCGAAAATTCGATGTGGTTCTTTTTCTATTCCAATTTTAAGAACAAAAATATCATAAGATGGACGAGTAAAATACGAAATTATCATAACGTGGAACTGTAACGTCGGCACAAGCCAACTGGCGAGAAAATTCACCATACATTATTTGTAAACATACAGGCGAACCAAGAGACCTTTAATTTTTCTACCACGGGCAAAGCCGTGCGGGTACCTCCTAGCAAAGGAATAAAACACTCACAGGTGCCGATCTTTTCACATATGAGGTCGTTTTCTTCGGGCACGACTTGGCAGTCGACGCTCTCCACCGGTATGATCTCTTCCGCCGGGCGGGATTTGGTGGCACCGGGCGGCTTGTAGAAGAGTCCGAACTTGATGTTGTAGTCCTTGGTCTGGAAGGTCCATCGCAGGACGGATCCCGCCTTGCTGACGGTGGCGGGGACGTCGAGGGTGCCCCTCTGGGAGATGGTAGCTGTCTTCATGGAGGGGTCATCCTCGCTCGACTTCAGCTGGTTCTGTTTCAGGTAGCAGGACGTGGAGAACTTGGAGTCCCAACAGATCTGGAAAAGCAACGAGACGGTTAATTTATGAACTGCTCAACATGGAAGGAGGAAAGTCTTTTATTTTCAAAACGTTTAATTTTTTATTAATTTCTTTAAATGTCCGAATTTTTAAAAAAAATAATTTGAATTTTTGGCACCTTGAATTCAAATTATGTTTTTCGCAATCACGAGCGTGTGCGTTTGTGTAGGCGCATGTGTGTGGGTGCGTGGGTGCGTAAGTGTATGCATGCATGTGTGTGAGTGAGTGTTGTGTACGTGCGTATGCGTGTATGTGTTCGCGTGTGTGTGTAGGCGTTCGTGTGTGTGTGTAGGCGTTCGTGTGTGTGTGTGTATGCGCATGCGTGTGTGGGACATAGACGCCACCGCCCAGCAAAAGTGGATTCTGGTGGACAGTGGTCAGGAGCAGCCGCGCCGCCGCCGGTGGACGGTGGTGCTGCAGCCCTGGTCCAAGCTCAAAAAGGAACCACAACGCCAAAGACAGTCAAATGAAAGCAATAAGCAATCGTGATTGCTCAATAATTCATGGTTTTTATGACGTCACAAATGATGAACTCTGCCGCGTATTTCACTGGCGCGCTGAATGTTTACACTTGGCTGTCTACTGCGTTTCCAGGTTTTCCTGCCAGAAGTAAAACTAAAACAACGCTGCAAACATCCAGTAGAAGTACAATTTCTCAGTGCACATGGACCATTTCCATCGTATCTACACAGATTTAAGTTAATTGGCTCACCATTATGTGTATGCAGTCAACCTGGAACTCCTGAACATTACATATTCAACAGTCCTCTAACCAGCTCTTTCCGTTGCACTTACAATTGCAACTTTTCTTTCTCCAAAACTATTTCACGCATTCTATCTCATCCAGTTACACGCAAGAATATCCATAAAATAATGTCGCTTCTCATATCTCAAGCAGATGACTTTAAATATCCAGCCTAAAAACTTTCAAAATTGCCGTTTACATTGTATTTACCAGCCATCCCAGTCTTATTTAGCTTCTTCACTTGTATATTAGTTCTTTTTATTGTTTGTTATCTTATTATTGTTATTGGTTTTTGTAATCATCAAAATTGTTCCAGCGAGTGTCGCTCGTGATCTGTTCTGTTCCCCCAGTCACCACATCCGGTTAAACCCTCACCGGGGTTGGTACAGTGGTGATTGGTGGGGTTTAAATAAATAAATATCAACAATATCGGTGCCAGTACATGTGAGTAAAGATGGGAATTAAGTATTGCGCTCTGCGCTAATAGCCTGAGTGAATGGCATTTCATCATTTGTGCTGTCATGTGCAGAAGCGTAAAAAATGAAATTGAATCTGCGCACCGATTAAAATAATAGTTAAAAAATACTAAATTTTGTCAAATTATTTAAGAAACAGTCAAATCCTAGTTTTTAAGCATGCTCTTTGAGAAAAAAAAATGCTTTTAAAATTTCGGAATCGACCCTTTCAATTGTTGCCAAAAACACCCTACAAAGATTCCGGTCGATTCTTGTTTCGTGAATCCCACAAAAAAAAAAAAAAAAAAAAAAAAAAACTCTACTATAAAGGAAATGAACTTCAATATATTATTTTTGATAATCAAACAAGATATTTCACTCTATTTTTATCGTCTAATACTAGAAAAAAAGAAGATGTGGGGTTTTCGTATTGAACCCAGAATTTGTACCTTCTGTGCGATAAAGAATCCGAAAAACTACAAATACCCACTCATGGCGTATTAATGTATTAGACTTAAAACCAGAAGGTTCGGGTTGAAAAGGAATTCCCACTTCTTTCCATAGTAGTGACGAATCAAAAATTGCGGATCAATGAATTTCACTCTTTCATAAACAAACTAATTTACTGTTCTACACAGTGACACAATTATCAATGGCATTCTTACTCCATTGAAATCAAAAATTGCGGATCAACGAATTTCACTCTTTCATAAACAAACCAATTTACTGTTCTACACAGTGACACAATTATCAATGGCATTCTTACTCCATTGAAATCAAAAATTGCGGATCAATGAATTTCACTCTTTCATAAACAAACTAATTTACTGTTCTACACAGTGACACAATTATCAATGGCATTCTTACTCCATTGAAATCAAAAATTGCGGATCAATGAATTTCACTCTTTCATAAACAAACTAATTTACTATACTACACAGTGACACAATTATTAATGGCATTCTTACTCCATTGAAATCGACGGAATATCACGTAGAAATCGAAACTTGTTTCTTGTTTGCACCTGGGAAGCAACCCTGTGCTCTCTCTGTTGAATGTCAGCGAAAAGGTTTACTCACCAGGTCATGGCACTTGGGATCTCCATCGGGGTCGGTGAGTTTTCCGCCCAAGAACCCTGGCACTTTGTGTGGATCCATCACTTTGAAGAACTCTGGAAGCCACTCATCTGGTCAGAGAAAGAAGAGAGTGACATTGTAAGTATCATTGAACTGATATAAATGTTTAAAGATGAAATTGGACGGTGTTGTGCAAAAATAAGTTAACTTACAAAAATTCAAAAAATGAGTTATTCACATAGGCTGGTAGATAAACTGACATACAAAAAAAAGCAAAAAAGACTTAAGTCAAATTCTATATTACTATGCCATTTAATGAACAAATTGCCAACCCAATAAGAAATTAATACTTTGACCGGGAAATTTGATTTCAGATAAATGTCAGATGAGATACAGTGAACACTGCAAATCATCTTTCTCCAAAGGTGCTCTAGAAAAAGCTTTGTCACTGGCTTGTTCTGTGGATATTTTTTGATCAAAAATTTATAGAATATTCTAGAAACCATACATAATAATGCCCAAAAAGTTTTAATAAATTTAACCAAACCACTTTCTAAAAAAAAAGTGAATTTTTTGATGCTAAAAAACTACCCCCCCCCCCTCTTAAGAGCCCTTACTGTTCATTTGAAAAACTTGTGATCCTGTCCAGTGTCCATGCCTAAGTATGAATCTTGATTGTACTTCATAGTTCATCTGCTGGAAACCAATTTTCTGATTCAGTTGACTGAACTTGGACAATGTTCAATCATGAAAATTATAGTACATAGTATCTCTTTTTATCGCAATTTTGAGCTACATTTTACAATTATCCTTGTTAAAAGCTGGTGGATGGTAACAGAGACTCTGTCATAACATACCTTTCAAATATTTCATGAATATTTGAATAGAGCTGTGCAGTTCATTTACAAAATAGACAAAATTTACCAGAGATGTTTTTTAAGGCGTCAAATGTATCCCTGCATCACCATATTCAATAAACAATCAATTATCCGATGACAATGAGAAAGCAATGCGACGGATTGGGGAACACATGCTCAGTTATTTTTCTTTCAGAAATTAAGGATAGTGTGTCTCTTATTGTAATTTTGAGCTATGCTATATTTTTTTTCTCACCATATCGATCTTGTGCAAAGGTGGTTTGTGGATGATGACAGAGATTCTACAGCCTAACTCATTCATCAATTTCTACAAAGACGTCTCACGCTTTTTTGAAATCTTTCACGAACATTCTGGTGGAAATGTGCAATGAATTGCATTTGGATCATTCCGCGTCAAAGCACTCCACTTGAATAGTCGACCGTGCCGTCATGTATCATATTTTGTCCATTATTTTTTAGCGGAGAGATAATACAATTGAGGCAGAGTGAGAAGCAAAGGGATGTAAGTGGAGATTTTCAAGTTTTGAGTAAAACGACTATAAAGATAACGTCCTAGGTAGACTTTCATTGAATTTTTTTTCTAAATCCTGCTATACAGCAGCACCTACCAGGGCAACTAGTACCATCTCTTGCCCCAAGACAGAGGAGAGGTTCATTCACCATTTGTACTGGTTATCTCCAAATTTTTAATTTTGCCACTTACATCCCTTTGCTTCTCACTTCCTCGACAACAGGGTTTTCTTACCTGTGCGATAAATTTTTATCTTGCTGAGTGTGACCGAGTTTAGGAAAGGTTTGAAAAGGTTGAAAATCCAACTGAAGTAGGAAGGTACTGAAATGGAAATGGAAAAAATATTAATAATATACTGGAGAGGTATTTACTGATATTATCAATGCAAATATGTATACAGATTAACAATATGAGATTATGTTATTGAGAATTTTTGTCTGTTTCCCTTTTTTTCTCGTTATATAGTCGTAAGAAACCGAGCACATTTTTCGAAATTGAAGTTCAAAAAAAAGAAAAAAAAATATTTTAGACTATCTTTGAGGATATTAGATGTGGTTTGAGGCTCTCCTCTGGACAATTTTCGGAATTGAAGTCCAACACACGCAATTGTAGACTTGACACCTTGGATGATGGAAGGGTAAGTACACTCCTCCGGAAATGTTTAAAAACTAATGCAAAAAAAAAAAAAAAAAACTCATTTTGACGATTTTCTATGACGTTAGGGGAAGGAGGTTTGGAACTGTACAAAAAGGTAATAGAATCAATCGCCCCTCCTAGAAATCTTTCTGGATCCGCCTTGTGCTTCAATTACTTTCACTACAGAATCATGATCTATGCACTACTCTACTTCCCAAAATCGCGCAAATTAGCTTTATATGTCTCTAAAAACATAGCAACAGTCAACTAAAAACTCATTTGCCGATAAGGAACGTCTCGTTAACTCTTAACTGCAGGCACAGCCAATGAACTTATTGAAATGCAACTTATAAATATGCAGAAAAGAACAGTTATAGCATGAAGCATTTACTTTTTTTTTTTTTTTTGAACAGCTAAAAAGCTCTCTGTATTGTCTGGCTCTGTTAAGTTGACCTCGGAACCGCTGAGGCTTAAACGGTTTTATTTGTTAAAAATGGGGATGAAGAAAGTCAGTTTGCTCTTACTATAATAATAAATGACTATAACATGCAGTAACTAATTTCTCCACTCGCAGCTTAACCATAAATGAGCTCATCCAAGGTCAAGGAACAAGTTACCAGAGCCACATTACATGGAGTTTCCAATCTATAGATATTGCCTCAAAAAGGAACTTTTTTGGAAAAACTCTGGTCATATAACAAACTCGCGAAAGACTGAAAAGGTTAAAAAGAAAATAATAACTTTTCGTACCATTAACAAGGTAAGCTGCTTTCAAAGTTTCTGGATAGTTATCCTGGTACATTGTAATGAGTTGGATTCCTGCGTTGATCACTGAAAAGAGAAAGACATCATACAGTAAGAGTACACGAAAAGTAAAAGGAAGAGAAAAACATCCACATTTTTCACTATTCTAGGTTGGTTTCAACTTTACTAATAATAAAGATGAAAGTCTATATCTGGATGCCTGTTACACGCATAGCGACTAGACCGTTCAGCCGATTTTCACGAAATTTGGCGCAGAATTAGTTCGTAGCACAAGGATGAGCACACAGAAGCGATTTTTCGAAAAATCGATTTTGTTCTTTATCTATTCCAATTTTAAGAACATTTTACCGAGCAACTTATCATAACGTGGACGTGTAAATTACCAAATTATCATAACGTAGAACCGTAACATTGGCGAGCAAATTAACATAGCAAATTGGCGAGAAATTTATCATCCATTATTTGTTTCAATTGTAATGGATACAAATTGTTTCAATTTGAATCCAAATATAAAGGGGAACCAAATGACCCATTAATTTTCTACAACGGGCAAAGCCGTGCGGGTGCCGCTAGTACTTAAATAAAAACAATACTCATATTTTTATGCGCAAAAATCGTAGAAAGCTTTTCTCAGATTTTCTTAACATAAAAACCGCTTTTCATTACAAAATAATTCCTCTCGTGTTATACGATTTTAGTTGTACAGAAAAATATTTAATTAAAAACAAACAAATTTTTCTTTTAAAAGCTTTTCTTGCTTTTATAGATGTGTGTATTCTTTTAATTTCTAAATGAAATTCGTTAGCTTAATTTAAAATGCATTTTTTGATAATAAACCTCTATAACATTGTATGATGAAGCAGCTACTTTCGCCCCCACTTTCTCCTCCTTTCACATCACTGACAGGAAGAATTGCAACATTTGAAGAACATACTATACAGTGTGCCCACTAAAGTTCCTTGTCACCCTCTTAATTTCGGAATGGCTGCTGCCATCTTTATAAAAGTTGTGTCTCGGCATAGTAAATCGGATATGCGCTACCGAATGAGACCGTTCACAGCGCCACCTGGTAGAAAACTTCGGAATTAGCTTTCGTATCTCGAAAACGCAACGAGATAGGGGAAAAAGTGAACTAGAACGTTATCGATTTTGTACGAAAAGACAGAAAAATAGAACGGTTAAAACGTGCATTTGGTTTTCGTGATTTCACGTAAACCTTCCATTTTCACGTTCTTGTGACGTCATGAAATTCAGACGGAAGGAAATTGTTGCAATTTGTTATTCTTTTTCTATCTCAGAGCATTTTCTCCCGTCACATGGTTGGAAATCAGGAAAAAAAGAAATGTGCGTTTTAGTGTTCTATTCTTTGCACTGATGTGCACAAAGTGTCTTTTCGTACAAAATCGATGACTACTTTGTAAATCACTTTTTTACTCTATCTCAATCCGTATGCGAAATAGAAATTCTAACTCCGCAATTCTCCACCAGGTGGCGCTGTGAACGGTCTCATCCGGTAGCACATATCCGATTTACTATACTTATTAGACACCACTTTTATAAACCTAGCAGCAGCTGTTCCGAAATTAAAAAGGGGCCACTGTAGAGTTACATTACGAGTGCATTAGAAAACTAAATAAAAATTATTGTTCAAACAACGTTATGCCAGTTCCCCATCATTCCAATGAAGGAAGTTTCACGCAGTCTTATTTTGCAACAAAACGCAACTATGTTGCAACTGAATCGACAAATTTCCACGAGGAAACCTAATTGCGCAATTTCAATTTCAAGTTTCTATTTCTTGCACTTTTACACGTAACTTCCCAGATTGTGAGATACGGTTAGCAACAAATGCAGCGTCATGTTAAATTCTCCAGAACATTTTTCAATCTATTTGTATTTAAATTGCGAAGGAAATTGAACATTCCACTGAAACATACATCTGAAGCATTTAGAAGGTTATATTTTCTCTGTCCTCACCTAAATTGCATTTCTCTCTCTCTAAAGACCGGTTTTCGTGAACCTGAGCTATGCAAATGCTTTTATCGTGAGGGCATTTTTCAACTTTCATTTTAAAAATTGCGTTCTTGAAGGAAGCGTAATTGCTTAGAAGGAAAAAAAAAATGTCTGCAAAGGAGTTAAGCATGAATTTTCGATTTGTATTTCTTTCAAAGTTTCATTGAACAGATGGGAGCTTTTGACCAGTCAGAGGCTATTTACGAGTTCTTTTGCGATTCAATTTTAAGACTTTACGAGGTTCTTCAACCTTTTTTAAGTGTTTGCATGTTCAACCTTTCATTACACGACTTTAAAAAATATTACTTGAAAATTGTGTTTACTTAAACTTTGAGTAGGAAAAAGAATGAGAAAGCTTGTAAATGTAGATTTGCTTCGAGGTACAGCTTGTAATTATCCGAGAGCGGAATATCCGCAATCCTTGCAATCTCTTTTTATGTCGATAATTTACGGTTGTAGAAAAATAAACATGCACTTGTTGAAGGAGCACACGTAAGTCATGACCAGCAGAATGCTTTAACTGACTTTGCCTCTTTTTCTGAAATTGCCTCTTTTATCGCAATCTTTATGCTTCGGCGGTCCTTTTTTTTTCTCTGACCGAAATCGACTACTTGCGCTACTACATAGTTAAAATATTACCAGATAGGTGGGGCTAAAAAGCAAAGTAAATATTTCACCATTTCACTTTGCCCCACATTCTCTTTCTTGGCAAAAAATCGATTTTTTAGCCTACTTTCCCAGTAAAAATCAGAAAAAGAAGAAAAAAGCATGAAAGAAGGCTTAATGCATCTTAAAAATATCGCGAAAAACAAAAAAAAAAAGTCACAAATCAATAAAATAATCAAAAAAATATCGAAAAATTAAAAATTGGAAAGTAGGGTATTGAGATGGGGGAAAATGTCTGTCGGTCTGTCTGTCTGTCACCCCCCCCCCCTAATAACTTTTGAATGAATAGTCCGATTCGAACAAACTTTTTTTGTTCGAAAGATCTCGGCAAGAACACCTGATTCTCATATTTCACTTTTTGATTTGAACTATTTTTTGTTCAATTTTGAACAGTTCAATAAAACTTAACATTAGCGCCTACGGGGAAATTCAAAACAATTCCGAACTGTGAGGCAAATATGCTTCAAACAAACTTCAAAAACTTTTGATGAAAAACTTGTGTATAAATTATCTTTTTGATTTGAACAATTTTCCGTTCAATTCTGAACAGTTCAAATTCCTTAACATTAGCGCCTACGGGGAAATTGAAAGTCAATATAGATTCCGTACTTGAAGGCGGATTTTTTCAAACAAATTTTGTTGGAAATAGCTCTTGACGCCAAACTCCAGATTCCGACAATTTAGGGGCACCTTACTCCGACTCCTGTGCCTGACAATTAATCGGACTCCGACTCCCCGACTACGATTCTGACTTCGTAGCTTTGGCAAAAATTTATACACGGAGGACGAATGACTGACTCCGATTCTTGGATATTCGACTCCAACTCCTTTATCTCTAAATAGATTGACTCCGACTCCGCAACTATGGTTTTAACTGTGAAATAATTATTGTTGATATGACTTGTTTTTATTTTCGCGTTAAAGTTTTAAATTAGGCATTCAGTTTTCGGCGAATAAACTCGAAGTCATTTATGTTTCTACATAAAGATATGCGCAGACGATTATTATTATTATTATTATTATTTTTTTGACAATGGAAATTATTTCTTTAAGTTGACATTTTATTGTTTTTATTTATTTTGGTAACTGCATTAATTCATTAAAAAAATTATTTTTGGCAACAGGGGAAAAAGAAACGATTTTTTTTTGTTATGATGTATTTATTTTAATGAGCTTATTAATTTTAATTATTATTTTTTCGTTTTGAAAGCTGTTAAAGAATTTTTTTATGAAAAAAAGTGTATTAGCTGTTTTGTTTAAAAGGTGCTGCTATTTTATTTGTTCGTTTTTTTTTTTTTTTTTTTTTTTTACACATCTAATTTTTTAGATGAGTAAGGAATATTTTATTCCTAGAAATCAGTTTAAAATATTTAAAAAATATGTTTGAAACAATTTGTGATTTTAGCTATTTTTGAGAATATCGATCAGGTACTAGAAAGTAGAATGGGTATACGGGAAAGTAGGCTCGTTTAGTTCTAGACGGAACTTCTTGTTTATTTCGGAATCGCGTTACCTCTCAATAGTTGTTGTTTGGTATCCTCAATTGGGGGAAAATGTTAAAAAAAATTCTAAGTAGACATCTTCAGTTCGTGCATAAGGCTGAAAATTTGAAAAAATGTTAAAAATTGAAATTTTCAGAAAATAATAAAATTATTATTATTATTTTTTAATATTTTTCCATAACGCAACAGCCATAAACTGTCAGTATATAATGTAGTTTGAACGTAAAAAATATTTTATAGCTTTTAAATAAGATCTTTAGTTC
This sequence comes from Uloborus diversus, assembly GCF_026930045.1. Taxonomy (NCBI): domain Eukaryota; kingdom Metazoa; phylum Arthropoda; class Arachnida; order Araneae; family Uloboridae; genus Uloborus; species Uloborus diversus. The sequence continues at coordinate 15,407,882 of NC_072737.1, read as the reverse complement.
GCGCATATGCCTTAGATTGAGCAGGAGATTTTACCCCAATTTAAGGCGTATGCGAAACGAAAAATCTTATGTTAAAGCTATAAATTTTTTTTTTTTTTAGGTTCAAACTACGCTATATACTGACAATTTATAGCTGTTGCCTTATAAAAATATAAAAAAACTTTATTATTTTTGAAAAAATTCAATTTTTAGCATATTTTTTCAAACTTTCAGTCAACTTGTCAACTTAGAATTTATTTTTATATTTTTCTCTAATTGAGGATACTAAACTACAACTTTTGAGAGGTAACGTGATTGCGGAATAAAAAAAAATCGATTTCTTCGAACCACCCTTGCAGTTTGGCACTTTCCACCTTTGCCATGACTTATCATATTTTAGCCGCTGGGATAATAATGCTCATTAAAAAACCGTCTTACAAATGTGCTGCAGCACGAAAGCTTGTCTGATGGTTAAATTTATGTGCTTTGAAGAATAATAGAGGTAAGAGGTTTAGAGGTAATATTGTAGGCAAAGATTTCCACTCACTCTTACGAGTGTTCGTGAACGTACATAATGGAGGTAGATGACCTTTTTGTACTGGAAGTTTGGCAGTTGCGCAAAAGGCTTGCAGTAGAAATTTTTAAGGGTTGTTGTTCTGTATCTTCTCTACATATTATAAAATGAAGTCCCCAAAAAGCGTCTGTGTGTTTGAACTCGAGAACTACCCGGCCGATTTCGATGAAATTTTCCCAATTTGTTCCTTTAAGTCCTGAAAAGGTTTGCAGACCAGTTCGAAAAAAATTCGATGATTGGTTCTTTTTTTATTCCAATTTAGGCCCAATTTTCATATAAATACCCGATTATGAGGAAGAAAAATTACTTGCACATATTAATATTATATATCGTTGGAAAGAGTAGAATTTCTCGCGTTCTACGCAACTCGTTTCAATGATCTAACTTAATTACGACGGAAGTTATTTGCATTTTTAGCTCGAAATTGTTTAGGCTTAGCTGAAATTTTGGCACCACTTTCTTCATTAAATCTATCAATAAAAAGTGAAGGGATTGTCCCACAGTTTTCTTTTTCACAAAACTGAAAAGAGCGGCTTTTTTTACTCCAGCTTTACTCGACCTATGGTCGAAAGTTTAACCCTCTATCTCCATTAGAAAAAAAGTTACAAGCGAATTATATGAAGTTCAAAAATCTGTTCTCTATACAAGTTTTTAACCATTTTATTTTCCGTTTCCACGGTAACGCTTTTTGAATCCATTGTTTATTTCCCTCTTTCTCATTTTCATTTCTTAAACTTATTTTACTTTGTTTTCCATGGTTACGCTTTTTAAATCCATCTTTCACATTTAAATTTCTCAAAAGTATTTTAACACCTGTCATCGTGGTTTGGAGGGGAAATTTTGCATGATGGTTTTTTTTTCTTTTATTTAAGCCTAATTGTTGAATATACGTCACTTGGCACAATTTTTATTTTCAAAGTAGACCGGGCAACGTAGCTAGTTATACATAAATGGCTACTTCTGTATGCATGTATGTCCGGGTAATCTTCAAAATTACATGAACCGATTTTAACCATTTTTTCACCATGGATAGTTACATTATCAGGGAGCAACTTCGGCTATAATTTATTCCTAAGAAATTTAGTTTGAAAACGTTATGATGGAAAATAGTAAATGTCATGTAATTTACCCATTAAATGATTAAATATAAAACCCATTGTTATGAAAATTCGTTACCTTACAGCAGCAATATTAAAAGTAATCATAATGAAAATTTTGAATCAAGGCTTCTCCGGAGTAAACATGAGTTTAAAGTCATTTAAACATTTGGAAACTCTACTTTTTGCATACTTAGCGAAACATAGTAGAGAGCTTTTTTTTTTTCTTTTTGTGTGTGTATACTATTTAATTAAATAAAGCGCACGGTTTTTTTTAGGGATCTTTGTTTTTGTTAGTTCATATTTTGGAAATTCTTCAAATTTTTATATGCTTCAATTCGTGCCTTCGTTTCTAAATGAATACTCGTTCGTTCTTTATATTTATTGCTATTTTACTTTTATGGGTAAGGAAGAAGCTCGATTTTTAATCACGTCAAAGCGGTGTGTTTTCAGTTCTTTCAGTTAAAATAGAAAACGAAAGAAAGTAGCGATTGTTTCTCACAATTAATACTGACCCAGGCAACGCCGGGTATTTTTTCTAGTTACAAAACGTATTGTTTTCTCTACTAATAATAAAGCTGAAAGTCTTTCTGCCAGGATCTCTGTGACGCACATAGCGCCTAGACCATTCGGCCAATTTTCTTGAAATTTGGCACAAAATTAGTTTGTAGCATGGGGGGTGTGCACCTCGAAGCGATTGTTCAAAAATTCGATTTTGTTCTTTTTCTATTCCAATTTTAAGAACATTTTACCGATCAAATTATCATAACGTAGACGAGTAAATTACCAAATTATCATAACGTGGGACCGTAACACGGGCGAGTAAAATTAACATTAATATTGGCGAAAAATTCATCATCCATTATTTGTAAATATACAGGCGAACCCAACGACCTTTTAATTTTCTACTAAGGGCAAAGCCGTGCAGGTATCGATAGTCTGTAATAAAAAAGGACATATTTTACCTGATTTGTCGTAGAACTGTTTGAGGTTGAAGCCAGTAAAATCTAGGATAAAGGTACTTTTTTCCTCCAGCTTACTGACTTTCTAGAAAAAAATAAATAAAATCTTCTATCAACATTTTTAGAAGAACGTCTCAGCATAACGCTGAGTAGCTAAATTATATTGGGATTTCATTTGTAACAACTAGGCACTATAGTAACAACTTACGTTGTTTTAGAGCATCGTGATCTTTTTTTTTTCACAACCCGATTTTTAAGGGGTCACAGTACCTTTCAAGCAATTTTTTTAATTTTTATAAATTTTATATTTTTTTGAAACCATAACATGCATACTTATTTCGTAATCAATAATTTATTTTCAAAATTTAAAAATATTGCCAACTTTTTTTGAAAATTCAAAAAATTGAGGAAAATTTCAACTTTTTAAAATCTCTAAGGTTTTTTTATTTTATTTTTGCACTAATTTAAAAAAACGGTTTTTGCAAAACGATCACTATAATAATCTCTAAAAATCTGTGCATTCATTTGCTTATGAGTTCATTCGAAAATTCTGTGATTAATTACGTAAAAAATCAAGTTTTTTTTTTTTTTTTAAATTTGGTTTTTAAAGGTTTAACATGCTCTAAACATTAGAGTAATTTATAAAATGCTTATCCAACGCACAGTTTTGTCAAATACGTTATCCCAATTGCAAAAAGTATTACTTTAAAGCTGTATCTTTAATAGAAAAAAAAATCCTTAGGGATTCTAATGACACGAAAACACACAAAAAAAAAAAAAAAAAAAACATCATTAAGAAATAGCAATTTGAAGTTTTTCCTTTGCATAAGAACACATAGGGAGCATGGCCTAAAACCACTCATAACTTTTTAAATATTTGAACTAAAGCATTTGAACTTTTCCCCTCTGTTCAGAATAGTTTTTTGTTTTGAAATAAGCAATAAAAATTTTTTGATCGTTTCATCATTTTTAAGGTATTGTAACCCTTTAAATGCTTCTGTAAAAAATGATAATAATAAAAAAACTTACCTCTTTTTTGTCTCTCATCATTTTGAGATCATGTTCCAAGAAATAAATAAGGATTTTCATAAGGTCGATGACTCGGAAGGAATAGACGAAACCTGAAAGGGAGAAGAATCAAAATCATGTACATATTGCCACAAGGTGAAAGTTACAGATATTTCATATTTCTGTATTTTAATCATATGTTAAGGACACTTTCGGTCCAGATCTGGAGGCGGAAAATTTGGACCTCTGTCTTCCCATATTTCATCTTTTCTTAATAGAACATTGTTTTAAGTAGGTAACTGTTCAAATGTAAACGTTTAATGAAATTGACGACAGCCTGTTAAATGATCGCGCCTGACATTTTGGGAACTTGAAGTATTCGCAATTTCAATAAACTATAGGGGGCGTTGCAGCCACTGTCTAATGGCGGATGAAAAAGGTAAAACAAACAAATGCTGTAACTTATAACTTGCTTTGAAGAGTTAGTGAATGACAGTAATTTATCATAGTGTTTGTAGGAAGCTTTCTTTTCTATTGTTCTGAAATTACATTACACTATAAACTATCTGAAGCCTGTAATTTACCATAATGAAAACACGTGGGATGGAATGTTTTCCCTTTTTCGGTAGTATTGTAAACCACAGCAAGTTAGCTTATTCAAGCTCTAGAGATACGAATCGTAGTACTATATTTGTAAATGCTATTTTTGACTATCAGAATATGTTTATTTAGTCGTATTGGACGTGTTTTTTAGGGTAAAATGCAAACTGAATCATCTTAGAGTTTTGTTATGTAAGGTTCACTTCACGTAGAGCAGGATGTTATGTAAGGTTCACTTCACGTAAAGCAGGATGTTATGTAAGGTTCACTTCACGTAGAGCAGGATGTTATGTAAAGTTCACTTCACGTAGAGCAGGAAGCCAACACTATTGCAATATGTTGTTCCCATTTTCGTCCCCTACCAAGATTGGAGTAAAAAATTGCACAGAATCTTGTGCGCCAAAAACGTTATGAAGATAGACACGGAGAAATATAGGTACGTCTCAATGCGCCTCGTGGCAAAACACAAAATGTTCTCCGGGCGAGTAACAAAGGAAAAAAAAATGTAACGCTTGTTTTGGAGGCTTAAAAAATTAATCTTACATTTGACGCAGGGAAAAGCAAAGGGATGTAAGTGGCAAAATTAAAAATTTGGAGATAACCAGTACACATGGTAGGTGAACCCCTCCTCTGTCTTGGGGCAAGAGATGGTACTAGTAGCACCCGGTAGTTGCTGCTGTACAGCTTGATTTAGGGGAAAAAAATCAATGAAACCCTACCTAGGATGTTATCTTTAAAGTCGTTTTACTCAAATTTTGAAACTAAATATTTTGTGTAACAATGCACAATTTGTTTTGCTTTTCTTTAATACAGATCTTAATCCGTATTTATTATTATTACCTTATTTTTAACCCATCATTACCTCTATTAGAAGGTGTAATTGGGGGGGGGGGGGATCGAAAATAGGACAACAATTTTCAAATCTGGTAAAAGTGCATTTTTTAACACGTTTTTTTTAACATAAAATAAATTGTGTTTGCTCTATTTAAGCTTAAATACCCTTAGTTAGTGGTGTTATAGTTTTTGTTTTTTAAATGAATCGATCGTATCATATGCTACTTACAGACCAAAAAAGTTAGGGGGGGGGGCGAAATATGGCGACTTTACTCTATATTCGCATATGTCTTAATAATTGCGGCAAAGCCTTGGTTAAAATTACATTATATATATATATATATATATATATATATATATATATATATATATATATATATATATATATATATATATATATAGGGAATGTGAAAAATAATATATTCTACATTCAACCAGCGCATAATTGCGGCCAAAGCATTAAATGTATTTGCATATCTTGTTCAAATTTTTTCAATTTGTTGTTATTTCGTTATTTTGTTATTTTTCACTTACTGTGCGAACGCCTGGAGGTGGATTACAAGCATAACACCAAATATATATTTATTTATTTGTGTGTGTGTGTGTTTTATACATAGAGAGTACATTTTTGCCATTAATTTGAGAAGAATCGATGTACAGTACACCGTGTAACCGTCATCTTTAATTTTAATGTTGACTAGGAAACACAATTAATTGAGTAAGTTTTTGGAATGGAAAGGAAATTTGGTTTTAACTCAAGGGCACGTGTCTCTAAAGCAAATTTTATTTTACGTAATGTGAAAGGGAAATGAAGTTGCTTTACCTTTGTAATCACAGATGCCAGCCATGAAGAGACGGACGACGCTGTATTCATTGTCGAAGCCCAAGCACTCTGTGATTCTGTGCTTCAAATACAGCTGGAGGAAGATAATTATGATAATTAGCAACTCAAAAATTTGATTTGCTATTGATGTGCGCATGACACGAATAATTAGCTGTTCAGTTATTCATAAAAGAAACGTTCTTTAAATTTACAATTGATTTTCTGTGTCTTCTTTCCTCATAATAAAGCTGAAAGTCTCTCTGTCCGGAGGATGTCTGTAGGATGTCTGGATCTCTGTGACGCGCATAGCGCCTAGACCGTTCAACCGATTTTCATGAAATTCGGCACAAAGTTAGTTTGTAGCATGGGGGTGTGCACCTCGAAGCGATTTTTCGAAAATTCGATGTGGTTCTTTTTCTATTCCAATTTTAAGAACAAAATTATCATAAGATGGACGAGTAAATTACGAAATTATCATAACGTGGAACCGTAACATGGGTACAAGCCGATTGGCGAGAAAAATCATCATACATTATTTGTAAATATACAGGCGAACCAAGACCTTTTAATTTTTCTATTACGGGCAAAGCCGTGCGGGTACCACTAGTCAGGATATAAAGCTCTAGAAATTGTTGCATTGGTGGTCAAAGTCAACCTATTCATTTACCGCGTTTGATACACCAGCCACTTCTTGAAACGACGTTATCCGAAGTCTGAGAATGTTTTCTGTTATTTAAAAATACTGTTCAACCTCAGAAGATGTAATTGAATCTCAGAAACCATCTTCTGACCCAATGGAAATATAATTTTAACTTCAAAAACATCGTCCGATGTTACATAATCCGACATCCGAAAATAACAGCTAAATTTCAAAGACATGTTTAACGACAGAAAATATTACCTGATATTCAGGAATATCTAACAACAACTGAAAATATAATTTGAAATTCAAAAACGTCTTCTGATTTCATAAACATCTACAGACGTCTATAACAGTATGACCTGATATTTATTCACTGAATTCGCAGCTAAAAAATGTTATTCGTCACCTGAAAATATAATCCGAAATTCTCATGTGCCCAGCTTAAACTTCATTTAAAATGATAATAGAAAAATTGCAAGGTGAATGCTTCCTTGATTATTTTTTTTTCTCTGTTAATCATAAGTATTTTTAAAAATTAACTATTATATATTTCTAATGAAGAACCTTTTGATTAACCGCAGAACTCACGTCTGAAAGGTTTTAACTTTTTAATCGTACACAAATCAATTTGTGCCATTTTGTAAAAGCGTGGGAAAAGACTTAAATGATAGTTTTTTTCTTCAAAAGTAATACAGTATAAGACCGTTATAATGCCGACTTATATAACACAATTCTCTATAAAACGCACAACTTTTCAGAAGTAAACTATATGTTTTGAAGTTTAGAAAATCCCTCTGTTTTGCTTTGCAAGCACTAAAATTGTAAGGAAAATCAAATTTTGAAATAGTTTCTCATCTTTCCATCTTAATTCAAAGCTTTTAAGTTAAAATTAGTACTTACAGTAAATAGAAAATACCAGATGGCTCTTGAAAATGCAGCTGTTATGCAAACCATGAAGCTAGCAGAAGTGCAGGATAATGCACTTTCTTTTGATTGTGAAACATATTTATTTGTGAATAACTAATTGTAATAATGGTGCTTTAATACTCATTGCAGATAAAACTCATTCTGAAATGCTAATATATAGATATATTTTGAATATTAGTTTCAAAATTTGTGAAATGATCTATATAACTCAAAAACCTATAACGCAAAAGCTCTGGTCCCAAGGTGTGCGTTATAACGGTCTTCTACTGTATTTAAAAAAAAGAAGAAGAAATACAGCAAAACAAAATATAATAAATGCATAAAAAGTAACAATTATAATATCCTTCATTATGAAAGCTACGAAAATAAATACCTCTGGTAACTCGTAGCCTGATGTAAGAATTGTATCGGCTCCGAGTTTCTTGCGGAACTTGAAGCTCTAAGAAAAAGAAACGAAACATTAGGTTACTCTTTAACCAACAAAAGAAGCATTAAAAACTGTAGACTAAAAAAAGTCAGAAATATTTCAATAGCAAATAGCAGATGCGACATAACTGCGACAGTTATTATATAGTTGCAGTAGAACGTTTATCCGGCCCCCGTTTATCGGGATCTCCATTTATGCGGATAAAATTTGTAGGGATAAAAAAATATATATTCATTTAAATAATAATTCTAAATTATGGTAGCAAGAACGGAACTATAAATGCGCCATCTTTATTTGATTAAATACACAACTCCTACATAAGTTGTGTAATAAATTACAGTCCTCTAATAAACATGGCGCATTTGTAGTGTCAGTCCCAGAGATTGCTGCTAAACTATAAATAATTAAGTGTTTATGCGAGTAACAATTGTATGTAATTTGGTCACAAAGCATCGTTTTTTTTTTCGTCATAAAAGATAAGTCTGCTTATTTAAGAATGTGTTTTACCTATTATCCCCACCACCCACATTTTTGTTTATCCGGAGTGCCTTTGGTCTCAAAGACGGATCCAGAAATTTTCCAAGGGAGGGGAGATTTATTTTTATTACTTACTTTTTACTATGTATACTGATTTAAAGCTATTGATCACAAAGGTTTTGGACTTCAATTCCGAAACAGTTCCGAGATAGGGTCCCAAACCCAAACCTCCCTTCTCCCAACATGAAGGAAACTTGTCTAAATTTGCGTTTTTTTTAACTTCATTTTCGAAAAATTTCCGGTGGAGAGTACCCAAGGGCGGGGCGATCGTCCTCATTGCCCCTCCCTTGTATCCATCCCTGCAGGTAGTCCGGATAAACGAAGTTGTACTGTGTTATAAAATGCATTTATAACAAGTTTCAGCCTCAAATAAACAATTTCACGCGAAACTATTTCGTAGTAATATGTAAATCGTTGGCATTCAGGCAAAAACCATTAAGTCCAAGACATCAATTTTAACACATTGTCAATTTAAACTTTTCGCTGTTACGATTTTTTTTTTTGCTTTGACTTTTGCCAAATCACTGACGATATATTCTCTCGGCTGAATAAACCTTTTACTTAAGAAAAAAATTAATTATACCCCAACTCTTTATAAAACGTGCTTGTAATTAATAAGCAAATTTAATTGAACTGTATTGCATCCAACAATCATTTATTACAGAAAAACCAATTATATCTCAAATGTTTGCTTTGAAATTTCTTGGAGTTTAAATGAAACCAGTTAATCAGATTGCTTCTTTGTTTTACTCAATTATGCAGCAGTTAATAAGTGATTGATTAAAGCACGTTATTTTCCGCTTTAGTGAACCACGGAAAAAAGCAATAGGTTAATTATCTTACCTCTCTGATCATCCTCTCGGACTTGGCAATGTCAAAGTCACGTGCTAAAAAAGAAAAGTTGTTTTAGATATACACGAATTACATCAGATTTTTTTTTAAATTATTTATCTTGTTGTTGAAAGATTTACAAAAAGGAAGTGTTTAAATGTTCCTAATTGCTCACAATGTTTTGTATAAACAAATAAACACGTATAGTAAGATGATTTGCTGTACTGGGAATTAAAACAAGAACAATGGTTTTGTACTGCGCAGTTGTAAAAAATGTTTTTACAGCGCACTAGCTTGTGCAGACGTAATTATGTATTCTGAACCTGAACACACAGGGAACACAAGCTTTTAAGTTTGTGTAGTATAAGTAAGATATTGAGCGTGCGTTTACACTGAATATTGCTGTGTTAATGATCTAAATTTTCATTATGAAATACTAATGACACTCTTAATAACCCTAATAGTATTTATTGTCTCTCTATCTATAGAGAAGTCAAGGAGTAGCTAATAAAAAATTGTGCCATAAAACTGTACAATGGAGTTCAATATTAAACTACGAGTAAAAAATTATTACTTGTTAAACATAATATTATAACGGTGAAGGAGAGATAACTTAGAAACAAATTTGAGAAAAAAAAAAAAAAATGGGAAGCTGACATTGTTTTGTAGTAATTTTTTTTGGTCATTCCCAGCAAAGAATATAAAATTAAATCAAATGAAATACGTTCTTAAATATATACACATTCTAACGAGGAGCATTCCTTGCACTTAAATTTGTCACAATACGGTCTTACTCCAAAAACAACTCCAAGTGATCTTGGAGATAGTTATAACTATCGTCCGATATCCCAGTGCTTCTCAACCTTTTTTACTTTGCGGCACACTTAAGAAATTTCTAGATCAACGGGGCACACTGAACTTAATTTTGTAATGGTAGTATAGAAATGTTTTTATCATTCACTGATAAAAAGACGGGGGGGGGGGACCTTTCTCATATGAATAAAACAATTATAACAAACGTAGTGTATTTAAATTTATTTAGAAAGCAGAAATATTTCGAATATATTGAGGTTGATAATAAACAACAAAACTATAGCTATTTACAGAAAATTATGCTTCATATGTTTAAAAGCATTTCTGTCAAACATGTCATTAAAGTGCACACTGCGGCTAAACAATTTATCAAATAATGTTTCAAAAAAGAAGCAAGCAAGAAATTAAAACCATGCACCTAACTTCCGTTTGACACTAATTTTTGCAAAGACGTTTGATGTTCGGCTCTATGCGGGAAAGAACTACACGAAGTTCTTGATCCAGCCTCTTTAGAGGTGATCTCTTACTGTTTTTTATAAGTGCGAGGGCTAAGAGGAAGAGTTCGCAAAGATATGTAATTGAGAATGGTAGCAGCACATCAATAGCAAGACAAAAGATAGTGGGATACTCATTTTGAACCAGCAAACAAAATTCTTCCAGATTCACTTCGTTCAACTTAAGTTTAAGAGTACTGTCTCTCTGAGGTCCATAAATTCTTCTTGAGCCTTCAAAGGCCCTGTTTGTGCAGCTGGATTCAACCCAGCGTCAACCCGGATTCGCGGAATAAGGCCGTTTTATGCATCCAACCCGGCTTCAAGCCGCGTTCAATGCAGGAGGGAATTCCCTCCACCTACATTGAAGGATTATTGGCGGATGTTTCCCACAAGAAGTACAATTACAAGTAATTACTAGGGATGAAGTTCTGTATATTTGTTTCGTTAATAAAAATTTTATTTTTAAATGAAATTGAAAACCAAAATAAAATAAATTAATTAAAATAAATCAATTTGAAACAATTTTTTCAGAAAAAAAAGGATAATAAAAGCATATTTCGGAACAGTTGTGAAAATTTTGGAGGGGATTGGAACCCTAAAAACCCACCCCTTAAGTGCGGCCATGATATTGACAATCACAAAAGGCAAAAATTTTAATTTAGAAATGTATTTAAAAGATCCAGACATATTTTTACACAATTTACTGATTAATGCTAGTTCTCACAATGCTGATCCCCAGTCAAAATTAATAAAAGCTATTGCATTTGTCACAAGCTATTTTTGATTAAATTTATGAAATTCAAGTAATAAATTAAAAGGATGAAATAATAGGATTCATTATTGCAATATAATATGATTCACAGTGTAGTCGTCATAAGTAATTAACCCATTATGCCCCAAATTATTTTCAGAAAAAGCAATATGTTTTTTAATGCTCAATCTAACTATAAAAAAGACAAACACACACAAAAAAAAGATATTGTACAATATTTTGATGGGAACGTAAAGAAGAATCCACGATTTGACAAAAACGGGTCTTCCCATCAACCCGGCTGCAATCTCCCTTTTATCCACCTTCCGCTTGAACCCGGGCTGAAGCCGGAGTGTGCATAAACAGGGCCAAAGAAAGGTCTTTAGCCTGATGCATCCCCAGATGAAGAGAATGGATCACGAATTCAGTCATACTGTTCCATGGTAATATTCTTAAAATAGTGCTTTAACTTGTCCTGAAGTATGACTAAATGTTTTGCCACCACATTCAGCAGCTTTTCTTCCATCCCATTTTCTTCACATACCATGCTGACGGTCCGTTTGAACATGTTCAATGAGCCACGAACTACTTCTTCTCTCCACAGCTGAATTTTTGATTTGAACCCGTTTATAGCTTGTTCATACATATAACCCAAATTCTCTCCTTGTCCTTGCATTTTCCGATTCAATTCGTTAAGGTTTTCAAAAATGTCAGCCATGTACGCTAGTTTTGCCAGCCAATATTTGTCTTGCAACAAACTGGCGTACTGCAATTTCGTTTTTTAAAATCAAAAACTGTCGTAACTCCGTCCCTCAAATCAAAAATTCTTGATAGTGCCTCACCACGTGAAAGCCAGCGAATCTCTATATGAAGAAGTAGGGGGTGGTGATCTGCCCTCATTTCTTTACAAAATACGGAGAAAAGGCAAGAACTACGCGGTCTCAATTTTTTTAAATTCACGATTTTCACGACTTCAGCCAAAGCTGACTTCAGGCTTATCCGGTAAATTCTGCCATGATAACTTCATGATGGAGGAAACAATATATGGTTTTAGTTTCTATTTTACTAAGTCTCAGAACCGAGCTTTGCGAAACTACGATAAAAGGAAATTAGTATCGGAACTGGAAAAGAGGGAAACAAAAGCTAAAGCTGGGGGTAAAATTCCTGGGGAAGGGGATGATACTCCCGTTTGCGAAAGATTTAGAAAATTTTCTGTATTATTTGTTGATTTCGTGGAAATTAAAATCTGTTTTCAAAAACTAAAAGCAATAGGATCACAAGAAGTTTAACAGAAGTGAGGCATCAAATCCCCCCTCTCCCCTTGTCGGGTATGTCCCTTTGCACATGATCGACAGGGTGAATTTAGAAGTTACAGAACGATCGAACGCTATTCGGTCGTAACTTCAAGGCTCATTCTTTTTATATAACTACGAAAATACTGCGGCACACCGGGTTCCTTGTTGCGGCGCACCAGTGTGCCGCGGCACACCGGTTGCGAAGCCCTGCGATATCCGATACTCTGGTATTTTTGTGGTGTTGAGAATCTTTTCTAGCAGTCTATAAAACACTACAAAAATTCCGTCATGAGCATTTACACCTTCTAGTACCTCGTCTCTGAGTTGTGAGCTTTCCCAACTAAAGTCCTATATCGTAGCTTAAGTAGCGACGCGTCAGCCATCTTGGGGCTATATGTCACTTTCCGCGTTTGTCTGATACAGTGAGGTAGCGTGTTTTGCTCCTTGATTGTGGTGCTTTATGATTGTGGATTAACATGGAGTTAATAAGAAACTGCAATCCATAAGCAAAACACGTCCCTCTACCATAGCGGACATAGGAAGAAAGAATCGCTTAGCCCCAAGATGGCGGACGTGTCGCTATTTATTCTACGATTCAAGACTTGACTCCCACCATCTCTCTATTTTCTACGGAAATGTTTCACATCTTTCATACATATCTCTTTTGACTCATCAGATTTTTTAAACTATTTTCTCGAATGAACTTTCAGCGTTAAGAATTTTGAAGCACTCCACAAAAGCTTCAAGGTACTAAATGTGACCGAAAGAATCAAATGTTTGAAATGGTCATTCATGTTCACATAACGTTAAATAGCCACTTTTCTAACTCGGATTGATGTCCTCGTGGCATCAAAAGCCAGGAAAGCGTTCGCAGTCGAAACAGCAACGGAACAAATATTTTTCTGGAATTGTTAAGACATCAAATGCAGCAGAGCGTAGCAGTTGGAAAGGGCTAGATAAGAATTTAATCCAAAAATAGATTTATGACGGTTGATCATTTCAGAGGATAGTGGAAGAACATGTCACGTGACTAATAAGTGGTTCTGGCGCAATCGACTTTATAGTTGAGGACTTGCTCTCTTTTCTTTGTTCTTTTATTTAACGAAGGGTTGTGTTTTTTCTTCCACTATTCGGATTTTCAAAACAAAAATTTTCTTTTGTTTAATTAGTAAAAATTTAAGTCTTCATAGTTTAATAATGGGGTCATTTCCAAAATTTTAAAAGTATTTTTTTCTGAAAGAGCATTCTTAAAAACATAGGATCTGACCATGTTTTAAATAATTTATTTAAGTTTAATATTAAAAAAAAGACTTAAATCGGTGCGCTTTCATTGTTTACACTTCTGTCGTGTGACATCAGAAATGATGAAGTGCCATTCAATGTTGCCATTCACAGAACAAAATATTTAATTCGTATCTTTACTCACGTGTACTGGCAACGATAGGGTTGATAGCTAGCGTAGAGCGCTATTTTAATTCGCTGTTTGATTATTATAACGTGGAAACGTAGTAGAAAAATGCGCCAAATTGCACCATTTCTGAAGTCATAAAGACCACGCCTTGTTTGAAAAATCGGACATTTTAAAAAATTAATTAAAAAAAAAAACTGATGGGAAAATTCAAGTATTTTCTGGGTCCATGTAATTTTTTTTTTGCTCATTCTAACCACTTCAATGACTAAAAGTAGTACTTTTGACTAAAGGAAACCACCCCATTACTCATAAATTCTTTCCTATTATAAAATAATATTTTCTGCTAACAACTTACGAGTGAAATACGATCCACATTTTAAGAGAACTTTCAATCTAACTATTCTACTGTTTTTAACGTTGCCATACCAAGAAAACAATCAATAGCGCAGTCGATAATGAAATTGAATAATAGCAAATTAATATAAAACATTGCAGGGTTGACGATAGATAAATTAATAGAAAATAGATGTAATGCATTGCGGACGATAAATAAATTAATTGAAAATAAACGTAAAGTATTGCAAACGATAAATTTACAAATATCAGTTTGATACTGCAATGATGATGCAAGGAAATTGCTATTGTTAATTTTTAACATTACAGCTACTCATTTCTATTTGTTATCAGTAGTTCTTTCCTATTCTACTATTTTCTACTAGTTGGACTTTTATTATACTAAAGCAGCGTTTCTTTAATTGTGCTCCACTTGTCCACGTTTTTAAATGGTATTTATACAAACCACCATTGATTTTAAGCCATATTGTCAATCATAATATGATCAGTGAGAAGCAAAGGGATGCAAGTGAACTATTTTAAGTTTCGAGTAAAACGCGTTTAAAGATCATATCCTTGGTAGGCTTTCCTTGATTTTTTTTTCTAAATCATGCTGTACAGCAGCACCTACCAGGGCTACTAGTACCATCTCTTGCCCCAAGACAGAGGAGAAGTTTACCTACCATTTGTACTGGTTATCTCCAAATTTTTAATTTTGCCCTTTGCATCCCTTTGCTTCTCACTACCTCATACGCAAATATCGTTACACGGTAACGAGTGTATGATCAAAACACCTCTCCCAAGAGAAAAATCAGTCTTGGCTTCAATACTGTTTGTTGATGTTGAAGAGAGAATGACACATTGAACATCATAATGTCTGATACTAAAAAACACTAAACCGGAGTTGTACATTCAGAGCCCGACTAACTAAAAGTGAGGCCCTAGGCCCACAATAATTTGAAGGCCCCCTGAAGACTATAGCGGGAAACGGTGGTTATAGGTTTGGTCCCCGCCAGAATTCATTTTTGGGGCCTCTTTGTCTATCCCAGAATTACGTAAATCATTAACCATGTGCATTTATGACTCCCCCTTCAGGGCCCCTCATAGGTTGCGTTCGACGAACCTCACCGGTCTACCGGTAAGTAACCGGTTGCAAACCGCAGCCTTCTATGATCAACCGGTTACCGAATCGGTTATCATTCTAAGCAGTTGATTGGTTGATTGGAGCACGTGATCATTAGCTGTCACGTGATTAACTAACCGGGCGCTACCGGTCGTGCTCGTCGAACGTAAGCATAGTTGTGTCATGGTAAATTTGCTAATAGCAGAATGAATAAAAATTCTCTTTTAAGGAAGTTTTTTGCAATTAATAAGTTATTATTATTATCTTTATTTATTATGCATAATTCTTAAGGAAATTTGAGGCCCAGGCCTAGTTGGCCTGTGCTATAATCATGCCCTGTGTACATTGTTTGAGTTGGTATTGAACTGCAGTTTTTGAATGCTTAGTTTAAAAAATCTCAATACGAAGCTATGGATAAGCGCAATTTATAAATATACTTTTATGTACGATCTTCCGCTTTCATGTTTACATTACAGTGTGACTGTCATCCATTGAAATGAAACACGTGTCCATCATTACAGTGCATTCATCATTCATTACGGCGTTCATGGTCACGCAAGACTGTGCCTGTCATCCACTGAAATGAGACACGTGATTTTTCTTCTTACCTTTAAGCCACCTGAGAAGAAACTGGTCATCGTGTTGGGGCTGTAGCACGTCCTTCAGAACTTTTCGAAACTGAAACGAAAACGAAAAAACAAACTCATGAGTCACAGCGCTTTCGAAAAGTTTTACGATTCAATTGACCCTGAAGCCTACTTTCTTTTGGGTCTTTAGCCCTTTGAAAATAGGTCTCTGTCCAGCAGGTGGTTTAACCGTCACCCGCACAGGAGGGGGACTGTTTGCGCATTGCATGCAATACAGTTAAAGGTTCTGCAAAAATATTATGTGTTTCGTAAAGAACTTAAAACCGTTGGCAGATGTAGCCATAAACTTTATTATAAGTGGCTGGCTGACGTATTTTAGTTTCAAAAAGTAAATGCATATTTCATAACTTATGTATTCCCCTTATTTTCACAAAATACGGTAACGGCACCAGTAACAGACAAGAGTCCAGTAACAGACAGTCGTAAGTTTGGATTTAAATAATAAGAATTTTAGGGGGGTAAAACGGATGTTGTTGCGACCTATGAATACGGTGCAACCATACAGTGTTATCAGAGTGGATTTTATGAGCCAGTTGGTATTTACAAGGCAGCGGTGGAAGGTTATGAACAGCTACCACGAGGTCAGCTGGTGTTTCATGTTCACGTGAATTTAATAAGGTTTTAGATCTAAAAATAAAGATATTTTGCTCATTTTGAAGAGAAAAGGGGAATTATTCCCATTACTCATCCAATCTGTTACTGAATATCATCAGAATTGTCGGTGTCTGTTACTGGGGGTCGGACCATTTTTCAAAATGTAGCAAATAAAAATAGAAGTTACTGATTTTGGATCCAGAAGCAGACAAAAGTTAGATGAGATGTAGTAGCATGAGAGAAAAATAGTTTAAAAAGTTTAAATTCATTAAAATATCAGAAAATTAAGTCAACCTGAGAGCGATGTCGTAAGCATGTCTGTTACTGGTGCCGTTACTCTAGTTTAAAAAATGGCCGATTGAATGACGCTTGAACAGGGCAGATATAGGCGGATAGAAACGTATAAATGTAAGTTTGTTTACAGTATGCTAACAGCCATGCGTTTAAATTTATTAATTGCCTGTAACATACTTTTGTTCAGGTCGCATTGATTAACATAAGAATCACCAATCCAATTTCGTAATTTCTGTATTAAAAAGTTGAGAAGAGTCATTAGGACTAGACTAAAAGATTAAGTGACCAGTGAGCGAAAGCAGCGATGTTTATGGGACTGCATCAGCAGTTCCGGGGGTTGTTGAGCGTTAAGGAGCAAAGGACGGAGCCCACTAGTAGTGAAACCTGTGTAAGTTGACCACCTGTGGTGCATTACTTTAGTGGTCAACTTACAGAGGTTGATTTATATAATAAGGGCTGATTCCGTGGCTGAAAAAAACCCGGTCAACATAGACAGGTGGTCAACTTACAAGGGTGGTTAACTTCACAAGTTTTACTGTATACGCGAAAAAAAACCGGTCAACATAGACAGGTGGTCAACTTACAAGGGTGGTTAACTTCACAAGTTTTACTGTATACGCATAAAACTAGATTTTTTTTCACTAATTGTGTGAAGTTTTATAAATATTTACCATTGTACTTATCGCATTAAAAGCAATAATGTCATGTTCTTTTACAAACTACAGTTGACTCTCAGTTTTAACGACGCTCTATTTAACGATTCTCTCGATTTAAAGACGACTTTTCACAGTCCCGGATGTTCCACTGTAGTTTTAAAAGCATTCTATTTACGGACGCATTCTACTTAAGGACGGTTTTTTGTGGTCCATTGAAAGTCGTTAAACAGAGAGTAATATTTCCCTGACTGAGTTTATTTCATTGCGTATTATGTATTTTAACTTTCCATATGTTCTAACTTCAGAGAAGTATGTGTGAATTTGAATATTACTTCAGTCCAGGCAGTTTACGACAGTCTTCAGATCATACAGCTCCAACCACCAGATCACAAAGGACTTTTCCAACTTTGAATTTTGGAACCAACATCATGCTATAGTACCGCTATCTTTTATCAAATCCAGTATCAAGCTGGAACCGATTTGCTGCCGAATTCAATAGTCTTCTAGACTTGAATGAATATTATGACGCAATTAGTATCGGGAGTGCCCACCTCCCTCGGAGCAAGAACCTGCCCCCAAAAGGAAAAGATGTCCCTCAAAACAACCCCCACCCTAAAAGTTTCAATGGCGCAGTCTGTTCAGTATCATGCAGAAACCGATGTTTAATAAACCGGCAGATAAAATATGCTGAAATTCCAGAAAGATGATTGTTCGAATGAGAGGCATTTGGGCTTTGGCGTGCAATAATGAGGATGGCGAGAGCCTTGAGTAGTGCAATCTACCTAACTAAATGTTATCAGTGTCAGCAAGCGCGCTCATCCCTCCTAGCTCTACCCACCAAGTACCCACGCGAATACCACCCCTCAATCCTGGAGGCTTCCTCTTAAAATGGAAAAAATACCTCTTGAAACAACTGTCCCCCCCCCCCCCCAAGGCTTGTTATATCTCAGTCTGCGCCATGACCTCCTCTAGGTGAGAACCCCTGTGTGTCAGAATCTTAAGTTGACGAATGAATCGTTATAATTGTGTTACGATTCCACAAGCTGCCACACAAAATGTTTAATGAAAACAGTCAGAATCCTGAGATAACGAAATGATATAACTGTAATGTTTTCTCTGAGCTGCTAAATCATATGTTCAACGAAAGCAATTCACTGAAAGATCATGAGCCAGTAAAAGAAGTTGTTGTTGTTGTTGTTGTCGTGTGCCAGTTAGGTTGGCAATTTGTTGTGCGCTGCTTCACTTTTCCAACTGTACCGTAATTTGGTGTGAAGTCCGACTTCTACAGTACACACATGACATAAGGACCCCGTTTACAGGGTAGGCAACCAATTGCAGCACCACAACACATTCACACAAAAAAAAGGACAAGGACAGTAGAGAGAAAGTACGTCCATGCCCGAGCAGGGATTCAAACCCTGACCTTCCTGACGCAATCAAACTTCTCCGACCACTAGACAAGGCAGGCGGCAGTGAAAGAAGTTGAAAGCGTAAACCGTTGAAACTTAATTTAGCATGTTGTATGGCACAACCCATGAAATAAATCACCGAAAATTAGTATTTGTTTCATAACACAACATACAATAATATTTACACCAGTAACCGGCCTGTAGGCAGTGACATTGGAAAGAAGCGAAATGTTCTGGAAACTATCAATAACGCCATTACGTGCCAGAAGCCATTAAGTATCCCTCGTGTTGGAAGACATGTTACCTAAGAGTGCTCGGAACTACATCTAGAAGGATACCAGTGACCTCATAATGGTCACGTTTCTTGCCATGCTGCCAACGACTCATAAATATGCGTATCGCATGAGAAAAATTAAAGTGGAACGTTTGTTCAATTGTTGTTTCTTTTCGTGATTTTGGATTTGGAATCGCGTTTGAATGTGTTGTTTTGGAAACAGTATCTCTTGGGTTTTCAATCTTTTTGTAATATACCGGTGAATCGAGCCGTGATTGCGTTGGTTGCTTGGGTGTGTGACGTGTTCATATTGTGAGAAATATTGTTCGACGCCGAGTCAAATTTTAGGGACCAATTAGCTCGATTTTTGTTTGTGAGATTGATTGAATTGCGTAAGTTACGCGAAAGACAGACGATTAACTTGTGTTGTATTTTGCAACGTTTACGCCTGTTTTTCTGCCAACTTTCCTGCAAAAGTAAGGAAAATAACAAGATCAAAAACAAACAACAACCTGAAAGAATGTTCAATATCCCACAAAATGAATTCGAAAACAATTTGCTATTCAATAAATGTTTATCTGTTTCAAATGGGGGAAATATCAATCCATGAGTCTTTGTCTTTCCTTGACAACTATTTAAACAGATTCCATTCAAAACAAAACAATGGTTCAATAGATTTTAGCCACGGTATTTTTGTCATGTAGCTTTTTTTTGTATCTGAACATTTGTTTTTCATTTCTGAACAATTAAAAAAAAGACTGTTTGAAAGTAGTTTAAAGCTGGACATTAGCATCTACAAGCGACATTTAAAAAATATAATGTGAATATAATATAATAGTTTCTTAAAGTCAAAATGTCCAGCAAGTTCTAACATTGAAATTGACTTGAGGTGTGTTGTGTCAGTTATGAATCTAATGTTCAAAAGCCTGTCAAGGACGACTTGAAGTCTTCTTTGATTTCATGTGTTCTAATGTTCATGAGTTTAAAGTTATGTGCAGCAATATTAAATTTTGTGTACGAACTTAATTTTCATTTAATAACCAGCTTCAGTTTTGACTTCCGATTTTTCGTTTGCACTACAAGTATTGACCACATTTCACACCTCGGCAAGGAAAGTGACACAACTCAAAAAATCAGCTTTTTGAGAAAATCAAGGTTTTCGCAGTAGTAATTGTAAGTGATTTTGTCTCAAATATTACAGTACGCTCAAAAAATGATGATGTGATGTTTACTGGTTAGTTGTTATTGTCTAAATTAATATAAGCATGCTTAAAGTTCAAGAAGATTTTCTCCTCTTGATTATATCGTTTTACGGTACCACTAATGTAAGCTAAATTTGAGCGAGTTTTGTGGCAAGAAAGCGCATTAAATTTAGATTTTAAATCAATAGTTAGTACGTTTTCCCCAAATCCTAGTCCAGGTACGCTATGGTGGTGGTGGCATGACCTCTAATCAATGTGCTAAAGGGAGGCACAGAGTCAGAAATGTTAAGAACTCCTGATTTATAGCATGCAAAAACTGGAAAAACAAATTACCTCTTTTAACGCTATCCTCTGGTCCTCTTTCTGGGAATAGTCACATTTCCCGTTCATGATACTTATGTCCAAGGAACTGTAAGAGAACAGAGACTTGAGTCAGTCGAATATCATACATGTAATCCATATATAAAGACATTGTAAGGACATTTATTTAAACTAACGTTCCAAAAAATTGGAATTGTTTTGTTTAGGTTATGAATTTTTTACACGCAAACACTTTCATTAAAATACATAAATAAAAATAATAATTTGAAAAAAAATCAATTAAAAAAGGTTTGATAGCAGTAAATTTCGTTTATCGTAACAAATTGATGCTAGGAAATAATACATTGTTGGATGTGCTTTATTTATAATATCTTTCGAAAAAATCATATTTAATCGAGTTTTACTGATATTTTTTTGTGTTTTTGTATATAAATTCCGATAAATTACTATGGTATGAATAAAGTAGCTGATACAGAAAAAGCTAAGGCAATTTTCTATGCATACTTTTGCATTTACTCTCATCCCCCAAAGAAAAAAGGCATTTTCATTAATTTTGTTTTATGTCTTGATTAATCATTGGAAACAAGTCTGTCGTTCCTCGTTGAGCCACTGGTGACGAACTTTATTTATGCGGCAGTACACAGTATCAGAATGTTTTAAAGCAGTCTAAACTGAACAATTAAAATTTCTTTGAAAATTTACATAAAATGTAGTTTTTCTTTAAAAAATATTTAAGATTTCAGATGTGTTTTTTGAACTGCTGAAGGTTCG
Source organism: Uloborus diversus (assembly GCF_026930045.1). Taxonomy (NCBI): domain Eukaryota; kingdom Metazoa; phylum Arthropoda; class Arachnida; order Araneae; family Uloboridae; genus Uloborus; species Uloborus diversus. The sequence goes on along the minus strand of NC_072737.1, from coordinate 15,386,252 downwards.
GACTTTTTTTCTGCTGTACTTTTTATTTATTTAATTTTAGTGTTATTAAGCTCATTTTTTAAATCGATTAAAAGTTAATATCGGTTATCATCTCAAAATGCTGTGTAGACAAGCCATGCCACACTGAATTTTCCTAGACTCTCTGTGAGAAATAATATATCTGGCTACTGAAAGTATTTCCTGGCTTTAAAGATTTTACAATTTTTGTCGAACTTAGTGTATTACCACTCTGAGATTGGTAATATCGTTTAAGCATGAAAATCATCTTGTGTTTTCCGGCATCAAAATGGCCGCGAAGAGCCGGCACGAGTTTTATAGTGGTTCCAGGGAAAATACGATTCGCGCTTCTGTGATTCGGAGATGTGGATGTAACAAAACTTGATTGTTCACCCATGAAAACAGGAGAAACTTGCAATTTCAAGCGTCATTTACATGTTCCCAACCCACTCTTTTGACACTCTTTCTGCAGTTCAGAGGTTTGAGGTGAATGCACTTGGTTAACCGATCCTAACTCGCTGCCCTTCCAACTAGTTTTCATTGTAGGAATTGTAAAACGTTTCGCTAGCAGTGTTTGTCCACTAGTGAATGACATGGTGCAACATATTCAAATGATGAAATCCTTAGAAAAAAGAACAGAAATATGCATATTTTTTACACATCTACAGCTCTAGTTAAGGGGTCTCAACAGTGTTACCATGCTAATACGCGTAGAAAGAGAGCTCGATTTTTAAAAATCTGTACCTCCTAAAAAAAAACAATTCAGTAATTTGTTTTTTTTTATGATTGTAAATGCATATATCAGTAAACAATTTAGTATACTTAGATTACTTTTAAATAAAATATTGTCCTTAAAATAGAAAAATCTGAATGCCTTTTTTCGAAATCGTGAAAACTGAACGTTTCACTCCATGCATTATGCTGAGCTAAGTAATAGGCTAATGTTTACAAAAAAGGTCTTAAATTGAACAATTATATCATAATCAAATACTATACTCCTTTTCTCCAAAAAAATTTAAAAAGTTAGACATTTTTTAATTTATAAAACCTAATTTTTCTTAAAAAACTGAGAATTGAGGGTAAAATTGTCATAAAATATTTTTTTTCACATATTTTAAGTCAAATTGCTGTATAAGTTTTCAAAATAAGTTACAAAAAACATTCACAGAAAATTTCAAAGCAATAGAACAGCAAGTTTTTGAAATGTAATGCACAAAACTCCAAATTTTGCGTTTTGAGAAAAATGTGTTTAAAGTGGGCGTGGCTGTATCCTGTAAAACGCAGATTCTGGAAGTAAGCAAATATATTTTATTTAATATCTCGGGAAGTTTTTCTCGTATCGATAAAAACTTGCTACTAAAATGTTCAGAATAAATGACAGTACACAACATGTTTTTTTCTTCTTCAAAACATCGATTGAAAAACTGCATGAGCTGTATGTTACTAAGAACATGGTGGCCAAATTATTGGCTCATTGCACAAAAAAAAAAGCACAAAAGTTATTTTTATACTAAATTTATTTCACGAATGACATTTCTACTCCATTTTTCGTTTACACACACTTGCAATGTTACTACCGAATATTTATATAACCCCCTTTTGTTTTTAAGACCGCCAAAATTCTTCGTTACATTGTGGTGATAAGTTCCTTAATGGGGAGGAGGGGGTCTATTTTATGGTCATGACGCCAAACTTCAATGAGGCTTTGTAAATCCATGGCCTTATTCAATATCATCAAATGAAATGCAAGCGTTATCCAGTGAGGCTATATGGTTAGGACATGAATGTTTCTCAAGAAAAAAAAAAAAAACACGGTGTTATCAATTCGGTTTTACTGTGTACTATACAGTATAAGTTCAATTCGTCTGATCTCGTTTAAGCAGTATATTTTAACGATATCTGCAACGAAATTCCTTCTTCATTGTTCTTTTGAAAATCTATTTTGAGAAAGCTTTAAGAAATTCGCTGCCGATTTCGCGCAAATGCATGAAGCTAAATAGCTTCTCTGCTTGAATGGAAGTTTATGCTAGATGTGTTTGCTGAGATAAGCGTGGAGCCAATTTATCGGCAACGAAAGTGTTGCTTTTCCATCATCCAAAGAAAACATAGTTTTAGACAACTAAAAGTGTTGAGCACATTTGATGCAGTGAGAAGTAAAGGGATGTTAAGTGGACATTTTCAAGTTTTGAATAAAACGCGTTTAAAGATAACATAACATCCTAGGTAGGTTTACATTGATTTTTTTTCAGCAGCACTATACAGCAGCAGTACCAGAGATACTAGTACCATCTCTTGCCCAAGACAGAGGAGAGGTTCACCTATCATTTGTACTGGTTATCTCCAAATTTTTAATTTTGCCACTTACATCCCTTTGCTTCTTTCTCACTGCCTTATATGTGTTAGTGAGAAGCAAAGGGATGTAAGTGGACATTTTCAAGTTTTGAGTAAAACGCGTATGAAGATTACGTCCCAGGTAGGTTTTCATTGAATTTTTTTTTCTAAATCATGCTATACGACAGCAGCAACTACCAGGGCTACTATTGAATTTTTTTTTCTAAATCATGCTATACGACATCAACAACTACCAGGGCTACTAGTACCATCTCTTGTCCCAAGACATAGGAGAGGATTTACCTACCATATTTACCATGTGTGGTTATCTCCAAATTTTTAATTTTGCCACTTACATCCCTTTGTTTCTCACTGCCGCATTTAATCGTTCTACCCAAACTTCTTACTTTTTAGCGTAAAGCTTAGAAATTGCAATACAGTGGACGCCGGTTAATTGAATCAGTGGTTAATTGACTCAACAGCTGTAATGAATCAAATCGTCAAAAACAGAACAAAATCCAGCGTTTTTGAATTAGTCACTTTTTGAATCAGCCGTTTTTTGGAATTGAAACTGTTTAGAACAAACGTGATTCATTTTAGCGGCGGCTACTTTATAGCGTTGGGAAAATAGCATGCTCTTCTTCTAATGCCGTGGCTAAAACCCAAGTCGTCTGCACAGTAAAAAACATACAGCCTTGAAAATATCTAAGTCAATGGGATCCCGTTAACTTTTCTAGTGCCTCCGCTCTGTTTAGGGGTTAAAGAAGTCTGAATGCGGATGGGGAGGTTCTGACTTTGAATCCCGGCTCAGGCATGGATGTACTTTTTCTCTCCTAGTCCTTTCTTTGCGTGAATGTGTTGTTGTATTGTGAGTGGATGCCTGCTCTATAAACGGTTTCTCATGGTACGTGTGTACTGTGATAGTCGGACTTCAGACCAAATGCAAAAGTTGCAAAAGTGAAGCAGCACACCCCAAATTGCCTGCCTAGCTGGCACAAGACAACTACAACCACATTAACTTTTCTCGTTTCGGCACAATTTCTTTCTTAAGTAACATTGACAGAGTTACTTCGGAAGAAGGTGTATTGTTACTTGAAACCTTCATGGAAGCCCAGTTTCCTAGATATTTTCTAGAAATAGCATTTTTTTTACAGTGCAGTTGAAAGACAGCTGTCCTAAACACCAGACCACATGGGACAAGAAAACCACATCACTGATACTGTTCCGCAATTTTTGAAAATTATTCTTTGTTGAGAGAAGTATGAATTCATTGAGCAAGTTCAAAATAATCAGGAAGATGAACTTGTAGAATCTTAGTGGGACACCGGAGACAATGGAATGTCTTCATCGGGAGAGTCCACCAAGGTTATGCTGCCCTGATTGGGTTTCAGACCGCATCTTCGGGAAGATATACATTCGTTGTTGCACCAAGGCCACCTTGCCTACACATGATCGTGGATCTGCACCGATTAAATCTTGGAGGAAGTTCTCGAGTGCAATTATTTATCCTCTTCGATCGCAGACGAAACCAGAAATTACCCATTAGTGTCCGATTTTGATTAATGGTGAAGATCAACGCCGCTAAAAACTGGGCAGTCGGTTTAATTTATATTTATACAACGCAGTGGTGGTTTATATATGAATACTGAAAAGAAATGAGGTGTAATTGCGTAAAGGGAAAAGTCGCAGGACGTGAGAAAATTTGAAATGGACACAAGATAAATAACAATTTCTTACTAGGGGATATAGGAAGATAGTCTGGTATCTTTTTGAATAAAAAATGCTCAGCATACGAGCTGATGTGAACAGTGAGAAGCTCTTGATGGTGCTACTTGAATTTTATGGCCCGGCGATAAACCATTAAATCACGTTAAAAAAAATAAAAAAATAAAATAAAATAAAATAATAATAATTTGAATTTTGACATCTTGAATTCAAATTATGTTTTTCGCAATCACGAGTGTGTGTATATAGGCGTGTGTGTTTGTGTGTATGTGTTTGTGTATGTGCGTGTATGTGTTTGTGTATGTGTGTATGTGTTTGTGTATGTGCGTGTATGTGTGTGTATGTGTTTGTGTATGTGCGTGTATGTGTTTGTGTGTGTTTGTGTATGTGTGTATGTGTTTGTGTATGTGCGTGTATGTGTGTGTGTGTGCGTGTGTATGTGTAGTTGTGTATGTATGCGCGTGTGTGTAGGACATGGATGCAACCTGGAGACGGCTTTCGCTATAGGAGCAGCATCGTGAGGAGCCCGTCGACGGTGATGATGCGGGGGGTGGCGGTGGGAAAATAAATTGATAGGACGCCAAAAACAGTCAAATGAAAGCAATAAGCAATCGTGATTGCTAAAAAAAAAAAAAAAAAAAAGCCAACCGAAGAGCAACGACAAACAGTTTCGTTTTTGACATCTATATGCTAAAATTTCAGGAATTTCTTGAGTTGTTCGAGCTTGGCAACGTTTTAATATCGGTGACTGCACATATCTTGTAATATCTTTTTGAGAACTTAAGGGAATGGTTAGCGTTTAAATTTACGTTTTTCGTAGCTTCCGTGGCTTTGTGGTAGAATCTTCGTCTACTAAGCCGGAGATCGTGGGTTCGATTCCCGCCGGTGCACAGAGTATGATTTCCTCTCTCTGTGCCGTAAATCTTTCTTGTGCTGTCTTGTATGTCAACAACCTTTGAAAACTTTTACTATTACTGTCGGGATACAACCCACCCTGAGAGGTTAGGCATAAATCATCACAAACGAATACATTTTTCCAAAATTCCTCCCTCTGGTTATCTAAAGTCTGACTAAGGAGATAATCAATATCACAATGTAGTTTTAAAGTTAATTTTCTGTTTGACAGAAAAAAAGCACTCAAAAATGCTCATGTTTCTCTAATACTCAAACAAATTTATGACGTGATGGAACCGTAAAGCGAGTCTTAGCATCGCATTATATCTAAGGCCCCTATATATACGAGCCGGCGCATCAGCTTAAGATTAGCCTTTTTGGATCGGAGCGCGTGTTTGAGTGGTTGTCTTTTCTGGCGAGTTATCGCGTTTGATGATTGTTCACTGTGAGCAATTATTAGTGGCACGTGAATTGTTCATAAAATAAAATTTTATTTTCGTCAAATTTGGCGAAATCCGAAACTTTGCTGTGGTAACCCAAGCAGTGCAACAATGAAAAATCCGATCCAAAATGGCTAAACTTAAGCTGTTGCGTTTTACGCAACGGCCAGCGGCTCTAATTATATCTATGGTCATTACTTTCTTGATAACCGCTGTAATAACCATTTTACTATAAAACACCAGTAACAGAATAAAGAATTAGTAAGATATAACAGTCACAGTTCCCTACGCACTGAACACATTGTGTTTGAAAATTCCGTTTAAAATCGTGGATCTCTACGCGTCACAGTTTTTACTCAAAAATCTTTTCGAAATATGTATTGACAAAAAGATATATTATTGCCTTTTTTTTAAACGTGAAATAAATTGAAGTTCCGATATGCCGTCTGATGCAAAACGTGCTGCCTGTCAAAGTTAATAATAATAATAACTAAAAATAAATAAATAAATAAATAAATAAAAAAAATCACGGGTTTTGTTGACGGAAATGAAATTAGACATCACATAATGAGGTCGTTTCCAAAACTTTAAAAGTATTTTTTTCTGAAAGAGGATGCTTAAAAACATAGGGTCTGACCATTTTTTAAATAATTTCTTCAAGTTTAGTATTTAAAAAAAAATACTTAAATCGGTACGCTTTCATTGATTATGCTTCTGCCGATGACATCACAAATGATGAAATCTTTTGATTTGTCTTTGTTTCTCCCTGGAATTCATTTGTGTGTTAATTTAATTAGAACCATTTAAATATTACATTTTCCCTAACGAATTTACATTTCACAGCATAGTTGCTTTTTATGCAATCCTGTATCTCCTTACTTAGCCCAGATCATCTGTTATTGGCATACATGATAACGATAAAAATACTACTATAGTTGAAGCAAACCTAACCTAGTAGCATTGTGAAGGCTAAGCAGATCCTAATCATTGCATAAACCTCGCTTCCACGTTATGACACTGAAGAAACTTGATGCTTGCTTCAGAGAAGCCTTCATTCAAAATTATCACCACAATTACTATTAATATTATTGTTGTATGGCGTCAAATTTTTGAAACAATGGGCTTTATATTTTCCTAATCATTTAATAGGGCTTTATATTTTCCTAATCATATTATTCCCTAATCATTTAATAGGGAAATTGCATGAAATTTACTGTTTTTTGACCATAACTTTTTTTTAAAGGACAAATATGGTCAAACAAAGTAATGGGACCTAAGTTAAGCCATCCTCAATCCATTAAAAGAAGAATCATCAAAATCGGTTCACTAGGTGAGACGCTGTGAGTGGACAAAAAAAAAAAAAAAAAAAAAAAAAAAAAAAAAAAACATACATACGGTATGAACTGATAACCGCTTCCTTTTTGAAGTTGCTTAAAAAGTCAAATCTATTCGTAAACGTTCAGAATTTTGTTTCAATATTGAAGCTTGCAGAGTAGACCAGCAAAGTAAATATTTTAAAAATGGAAGCAAAGTAAATATTTTGAACATGATCTGGAATGGATTAATAAAGAGATCAGAAGAGCAGCTGTTGCCACAAATTGAAGTGATACAAAAGAGAAGGCGAAGCAACCGTATTTAAAAATGTATTCGATTAGAATAACGATCTTATCATGGAGCATAAATCATCACTATCTTCATTTTATAACTCCTAAACTATAAACTCCTAAATATAGTTACTGTATCTACTATACAATACTATTATAGTGCATCATTTTATTATTACTTCTTGCTGTGAGTAGCATGTTTTATTTTATGTCTTTCCCTCCCATTGGTCATTCATTTTGTGCATCTTAAAGTATTTCATGTTGAATAAAACAGTTTATTTTTTAAGTAGAATATAAGTTCACTACTTTATGCAAGAAACTGTAGTGTATACGCGAAATACACCAGCCGAGGACTGCAGTTTCGTGCTTATTAGCACTCATCAGCCCGGCGTAGGAAAGTGACTGAGCTGGAGATGGAAAACCTCTTAAGGAAGCCAAGAGTGCGAAACCATATTAGCTACCAGTTTTGTTTCGCACTCTTGGCTTCCTTAAGAGGTTTTCCATTTCCAGCTCAGTCACTTTCCTATGCCGGGCTGATGAGTGCTAATAAGCACGAAACTGCAGTCCTCGGCTGGAAATGACTGAGCTGTCGGTGTATTTCGCGTATTTTTGCTTTAGCCCTGGCTAATGGGCGGTAATTTACTGAATATACTGTAGTGTATAGTTGAGGAATGCTTTAGAGCAGTTTGAGAGGTGTTTTTAAGTGCCTAAAAGAATTTGGTATGCTTCAAAAAAATTTCTATGCATATATTTTTCCACAACGCGAAATTTCGACTTACGCGAGGCGTCTTGGAACGCATCCCTCGCGTAAGTCGGGGCTCGACTGTATTTTAAGAAAACAAACGAATGCATTACATTTTGTGCTCTTAATTTTGTATACAAAGGTGATCAAAAGAAGCAGCCACATTATGCCATCGCATTTTCCTCCCATAATAACAATCAAATAGGCCTCTCAAAAAATATCACTGTATTGGTCGGGATCAAGTCATATTCAAAAATGTTTTTGCAACAATCTTTTGCGTTCTCAAGCCCATGGCGTGCTGATTGCGTCACTTACAGAGGAACTCATAACTTATTCTTTGCGCATTACCTAAAACTTGGTAGGGGAAAGCAAGAGTAATCTACATGCTAACGATGACATACAGCGGTTTTTTCTTGGAATTTCAAATAAAATTATTACCAGTCACTAATTTCCATAGGAATCGACTTGCATTTGCATATTTGGAAAGTTTAGTAATAAGTGACAGCGGCAAGTTCACAAATTACTGTTTCTGGATTGAAAACAGGATATGTATTCAAAAGACTGACACGTAACAACTTTCAAGTGAGTTTAACTGTACCAGCTCAGTGTTCTTGAATTATGTAATCCTCAAAGTTATTGAGCTTCGAGTCTTTATGGTCTGTGATGGTGAAAATAATTCAAGGACCAGTACCTTTGCCATCGCAAGAAGAATTTGTCGAAGTTTTTCAAAAATGATGACGCAGATTCTGTTACATACTATACAGCTACATACCATCTTTTTACAAATTAAAACGAAACTACAAGTAGTTTTAAATGCTTACGGTGCTTACTAAGCAAGGTTATGACGTGGGGTAAATACCACAAATTGGTAACTACAATTCACAATTTTCCAGGGAAACTCAACAAATTTTTTTTCAATGTGGGGTAAATACTACTAATAGGTAACTACGATTCAAACTTTTTAAGGCAAACTCAACAATTTGATCTTTTTTACAATGCGGGGTAAAATAAATTCTACAAATTGGTAACTAGGATTCAAAATTTTCACGACAAACTCAACAATGTGATCTTTTTTCAATGTGGGGTAAATACTACAAATAGGCAACTACGGCTCAAAATTTTTACGCCGAAATCAAGAATTTGATCTTTTTTCAATGTGAGGTAAATATTGCAAATAGGTAACTACGTTTCAAAAATTTCAAGGCTAAAACTCAACAAAATTAATCTTTTTTCTTGATTTTTGGAGAACATTAAGACTTGATGAAGTCTCATTTTACCACTATTTCAAAATTTCACGCATGAGAAGTATTTATGACCTCCCCAAAGATTGAGTCTCTGCACTACTGATATTCATTTAAGTTTCGGAACGAAATGCAACAAACAATTGAGGTAGTAGGAAGCAAAGGGATGTAAGTGGCAAAATTAAAAAATGGAGATAACCAGTACAAACGGTAGGTAAACCCCTCCTCTGTCTAGGGGCAAGAGATAATACTAGTAGTTATATGAAAAATTATCATATAAGTTTTGTGCTACAATATGATTAAAGTGAAAAACAACGTAAATAAAGCACAAATATTGGAGAAGATACAGCATATAGCTATTTCAAGGCTACAATGGAGCCTCTTCATCAATGCAGAAAGCTCACCAACACAACCAAAAGTTGCGGGAGAACATTTATCTTCTCCAATATTTGTGCTTTATTTACGTTGTTTTTCACTTTAATCATAATACTAGTAGCCCTGGTAGGTGCTGCTGTACAGCATGATTCGAAAAAAATTTCAATGAAAACTTACCTAGGATCTGATCTTTAAACGCGTTTTACTCGAAACTTAAAATAGTCCACTTGCATCCCTTTGCTTCTCACTACTTCATTGGCACTTATCAGTTCTTGCTGCAACAACTCTATCTTTCATGACACGGAAAAAGAGTTTAAGGTTTAAATTCAAACTTTTACAAACATGTGAGTGTAACATTACGTTTTTTTTCACAAAATTCATGAAGAAGGAGAAATATGCAATTGACAAATGGTTTTCAACCGCAGTTTTTTTTTTTTTAAATCATATTGTTCATTTTTTTCACATATAAAGTAATATAAATAATTTCAGTTTGGAGATTCATGTTACTTTTACATTTCTTTTTCTTCGTCAGAAAAATTTAAAATTGAATTAAGCGTCTTGAAAATTGGAAGTTCGGGCGTAACATCGTTTTTCCCGTTTCAAAAAGTATGAGATTTGCTACAATTCTTAAATTAACGCAACTTCAACTAAGAGAAACTGTATGTACTCACGTACAAGTTTACGTCCCTACTTTTCGCGAAAAAATCAATATAAAACCGAGAAATAATAAAAATGAATAATAATAATAAAGATTTAAAGAAAAAAAATCGGAGACATTTAGCCCCCCCCCTTTTTTTGAAAATAAACTTTTTAAAAAAGAAACGAAATGTAACAAATCTGTTTACAATCAGAAAATGCGCATTTTTTTTTTTTTTTTTTTTTGTTTGTCTTCTACGAATGGTTTCGGTTTTGCAATCGCGAATTTTGCTAAGGGTTCGTTTTCTTGATGACGATTTCTTAAATTATTGTTTCTATTTTGAATTATTATTATTACCAATAAAATTTTAGTTTTTATTCTCTTGCAACTTGATCACATTTATTTTTTAAAACTATCGCTCATTTCCATACTCTAAAACCATACTGTAAATTCTTAAATCTGGAGTTTCCAGCACTTTTCGTGTGATCGTTCTTTTATCCTTATTAGATAGTCTTCACTTAATGGTGGAACGGTATAAAGTTATATCATAATTTGTCATTATTTGTTTCTTTAGTACTTATTTAAAAGTTTGGTTCAAAATTAGGAAAACTATTCACGCTTTTTCAAGATTTTTTTTTCAACAGATCTTCCGCAAAACCTTTTGGAAATTCTAGTAGCGTAACTAGGGGTTGGCAGGAATGGCTCTCGTCAGAGGCGCAGCAGCCAGGGAAGCGGCATTTAGACTGATTTAAAAAAAAAATTAAAGAATTTTTTTTAATCATAAAATTTGAAAAATGCTTTAAAAAATAAATAAATAAATGAACTCGCAAGAAAAAGAGCTAAAGGGGATATATATATATATATATATATATATATATATATATATATATATATATATATATATATATATATATATATATATATATATATATATATATATATATATATATATATATATATATACATAACATTGACTGAGAAGGAACATTCGCCATCATTGAAAACAATTCTAGAAAAGAAAATAAGAAAAAAAATTGCAATGCTGCCTCCTATTTGTCGAATCAACGAATCAAAATGTTAAAAAAATATTTTTTGGGGAGTCAAAAAATGACCTCTGGTGACTTCCCATGTGGGCGACTCTGGGATGGTGGGGGGGGGGGGCAGTGTCTTTAGTTCGCCAGGGGCGCTAGACCCCATAGTTACGCTACTGAAAAATTCTGCTTCACGTAAAAGTCCTCATTTTTTTCCACTTCTGAATGGGGTGGTTTCCTTCAGTCAAAAGTACTACTTTTAATAATTGAAATGGATAGAATGAGCAAAAAAAATTACATGGACACAGAAAATACTTTCATTTTCCCAACAGTTTTTTTTTAAATTAATTTTTTAAAATGTGCGATTTTGAAAACAAGGCGTGGTTTTTATGACGTCACAAATGATGCATTTTGGCGCATCTTTCTACCACGGTTCCATGTTATGATAATCAAGCAGCGAATTAAATATTGCGCTCTACGCTTGCTATCAACCCTATCGTTGCCAATACACGTGAGTAAAGATGCGAATTAAATATTTTGTTCTGTGAATGGCAACATTGAATGGTATTTCATCATTTCTGATGTCACACGACAGAAACGTAAACAATGAAAGCGCACCGATTTAAGTATTTTTTTTTTAAATATTAACTTAAACAAATTATTTAAAAAATGGTCAGATCCTATGTTTTTAAGCTTGCTCTTTCAGAAAAAAGAACTTTTAAAATTTTGGAAACGACCCCATTGCTCCACTTATACCCGTGCATAGGAGGTAATTGAATATTATAAAACTTGATTCATTAAACGGATACTGAAACAAACGGATTCGGAATCAATTGTTCCGAGATATACCACCGATCCACCTTCCCGGGTTTCATTCTCACGACGGTGTTCCATCAACTACGAAAGTAGGTTTGTGGCACGATGAACAAAGGCTGCTGTCGCAATCTGTTTGCGCATCGGACGAAAACTACTTTTTGTTTTGCTTTTTGCTTCCTGGCCGGCTTACTTTCACAACGATGGCAGGTATTCGATCGAGAGCTCCACGAACTGAATTGCGTTTTACACGCCTTTTTGAAAGAGAAAATTACTTGTTTGAGGGAAACAATTTCGGACAGCGTGACAGCAAGAAGATCCGAAGGGAGACAATCCTTTACTAAAATGATTTTCTTTTAACTTGCGATAGAAAACCACACAGCATTAAATTGAAATTAAGCAATGTTATAAGTGAACAAATTTTGAAACAATTGCAGATCTTTGTCATTGGAAAAAAAAAAGATAAATTAATTTGAATTTTGGCTTCTTGAATTCAAATTATGTTTTTCGCTATCACGAGTGTGTGTGTGTGTGTATGTAGGCGTGTGTGTATTAACCAGGCATGAGTGTGTGGGTATGTGTGTAGTTATACGTATGTGTATGTATGCGTGTGTTTGTGTCTGTGTGCAGGCATGAGTGTGTGTGTATGTGTGCGTGTGTATTTGTGTCTGTGTGCTGGCATGTGTGTGTGTGTATGTAGGATATGGACGCAACCTGGAGACGGTTTTCGCTAGAGGAGCAGCATCGGAAGGGACCGGTCGACGGTGGTGCTGCCGAGGGAGGCGGAAGGGGGGGGGGGAATAAAATCATACGAATTCAAAACAGTCAAATGAGAACGATAAGCAATGTGATTGCTCAAACAAAAAAAAAAAAAAACTCGTAGCCCCGAAACATGGGTATAGATTATTTTTTATTACTCTGCGAATTTGTCACTTTTTTAATTCAATTTTACGAATTGGCTTAAACATTATTCATTTATTTTTCATACAAAACTATCGTCATAAATTCTTGGAATTTAAAAATAAAATATTAGGCACTGAAAAGCAAAGGGATGTAATTGGCAAAATTAAAAATTTGGAGACAACCAGAAAAAATGGTAAATGAACGTGTCCTCTGTCTTGGGGCAAGAGATAGTACTAGTAGCCCTGTAGGTGCTGCTATACAGCCTGATTTAGAAAACTTTTCAATGAAAGCTATAGGACCTTATCTTTAAATATCTTTTACTCAAAACTAGAAAATGCCCATTTACATCCCTTTGCTGCTCACTGCCTTATATATGAACATTAGTTTAATTTTAAACATAATAAAATAATTTTAAAATGATTGATTAAACATAACTTTAATTTTTACTTAAACTATCTAGGTGAATGTAGCTTCTATTATTCAATATTATAACTTGAATCAACGGAACATTTTTGTTAGTTTATGATTTCCGATTTAACACACTTCATTTTCAGGACGTTATCAACTTACATATATTTATGTCTATACATCGGTATATAACAACGGTATATAAATACCTTTACAACGAATATCAATACAACGAAATATCCAATTCAACGAAAGAAATTTTCAATCCCAAATTAATTTCCATTACATTACCTGAGTTCCATTATAACGAAATTTCCGCTCTAACGAACAAACTTTTAGTTCCCTTAAAGTTCGTTGCAGCGAGATTTTACCGTATATATAGTATTTAAAGGGCACTTTCCTGTAGGATTTATGAGTGGAGCTATACGTGCTTATCGAGCTACAGGAAAATACTGTTCAATTACCGACTAGATGAAATGGCAACTTTCCCATATCTCGGTGGATGCATCAGGGGTCCATGGCTGTAAAGTATTTAAGATACATCCACGAAAGATTTAATCACGTTATGAGTCAATCGCTTATAATTATTTCAATACAATTTAGTTTTCAAACTTTCTGAAATATTGTTCGTTTTGTGAATAACATTCTAACAAATCAGGCTTTTAAAGTTCAGAAGGATATTATAATTGCAAATGTAACTTAGCCCATCGTTTATCTCTTTTTAATAAAAGTCAAAGACGATACCAAATCATCAGTTGGACCAATTAATTTGGTATCATCTTTAATGGCTGCTTGCCAATTTCCCACTTGGAACGTGGTCGGACAGTAAGTATGTACTTAAGTTGCATTGAAAAGCAGCAACAAACATTGCCGTTTCCAAGAAACTTTTGAAACAACTATGGATCAGAAGAAATGATATTTTTATCGTAATATAATAATGATATGTTTAACGGACTAATGCAATAGTAATAGTGCCGTATGATAATAGTAACGTAAAACTATATCGAAAACTAATGATATCTTTTATGTAAAGGTATAATAATAACTTCCTATAATAGTAATGTAATTAATAATATCTGAAGTAAAAATAATTGTGATTTATAGTATGATAGTGACGTTAGATAATAGTAACGCATATAATAATGATATTGGTAACGGAATAGCATAACTGAAAAAGTGACGTAAGATAATAGTAATGTTAAATGATATCGAAAATGACAAGTGTTTTATAATAAAGGATATCTTTAGTGACGATAATTGTGATGTGTAACATAATATTAACGTTACATAACAGTAACATAATCTTGTAGTGGGAACTAATGAAGTGTGTAACGTAATCTACTTTCACTTAGAGATTGATTCTCCTAGAACTAAACTAATTCCTGACATGCATGAATAATAAGAGATTTTTTGTACCCTTGAAATACCTTAATAGGTTCAGTTTTTTTCTTTTTTATTTCAATCTAGAATTGAAGGTCAGCTCTATGTTTTCAACAGCGACGAGAAAAGATAAGGGAAAGAATATGCAAGCTTTCGGACAGACATCATGGATATTTTATTCCATAGATGACGCTCCCTGCATTTATAATGGCTGCACTAACCTTGGGGGCCAAATAACATTCAGATAAAACTTTTTTTAAACGTTTTTCTCTTCAAGGAACGGAAGAAAAAAAATAGTAATTTCATTCGAACGAAGACTCGCCTACATTACTTTTTGAGTTAGCAATTAAAGGAAAAAAGAAATTTCAGTCCTATTGTTTGAAACAAACAAATAGGCAAAAGAAAACATTTTCTCTAAAATGTATGACTCGTGCGCTCAAAGTAACAAACGTAGTTCGCATGAGTATTTTAAACATGCGAAATTTTAGAAATTTGACGAAAGTACTTAATGAAAGTAATTTTACTTGTATCTTTATTTTCATTTTCAGCCACCGGAAGCTCAGAAAAGCATTATTTTAAACCTTTTTATGTTTGAGCTTGTTTCCTTTTTAATTAATAAAATAGGGAAGAAGAGAAAGTGAAATATTAATTTATAAAAATCTGCAAGAAAGGCTCAATTTTAATCGAATTAGCAATAGTCACTAACTGTAAAATAATTCCAAAATGAAAACAAAAAGGGAAACGAAGGGAAATAATTTATGAAAAGATTGTTAAAAAAGTGAAAGAGAAAATCTCCTTTCCCTCAAAAAACGTATATAAAACATAAAATACATTTCAAATACAAACTCACATAAAATTGAAGGAATAAACACAAAAGTGTGCAGTATTGTTAGCGCAAAGCTGCTAGAAGCAAAACAGTGCATACATATTCAAGAAAAAACATGCAATAGAAAAAGCAAAACTCTCGAGTACAGAAACCACACCAAAATAAGGCGAAAAAATTAATCTTGTTCATGTTTTTCATTCATCTTTTCGCCTTATTTTGGTGTGGTTTCTGTATTGTTAAACTTGCATTTTCTATTGCTTGCTTTTTCTCGAATATATGTTATTATTTTTTTTTCTTTCTGAAGAAGTTTTTACATTTTCCTATGAAATGCAAAAAACGCATCAATCTATTAAATTCTCTCCTGGACACAGCCATATTTTTTTTGATCAAAATAAATTTTTTTTCTGTTTAAAAATCCTGAAACAAAATGAGTTATTTACGATCCCACGCTCATGTGCATCAAATCCATTAAAAACGCTGTTTCGCTCCTACAAAAATTCTCTTAGTCTTACCTCTCCTCTTCCTCCTCGCTCCATGTTTGCCGCGTCTGGTACATGACGGTTCGTATGGTGGGGGGTTCTGGAAAAGGCACGTCTACCTGCCAGGAACGGCGAAAGCGAAATGAGGTGAGAGAGCAGAGCGAGGCTGACAGACCTGTTGCCGTGTCCTCCCGCCTTTCCGCGATCTGGAGCTGGGAGGCCGAGGAAAGCGGAAGAGGAGAGCGTAAGGTGCCTTCCGGGCAACTCACCTTTTGTCCTCTCTTTCCCCATCTGGGGTGGGAAGGGGTGGGGGGAGGACGATCGGATAAAAATTTCAGGTCTTTTGTAGTTAATGACTGATTGTAAGTTGTGAAATTTGGAAGTTTGAAGTTGTCTCTCTGCTTTTCTTGTGTGGGCATACAAGTAAGGCCCACTTGGGACTTGTTGTTTATCATTTTTTAAGGCAATAATAAAATAATTTTTAAATGGTTGATTAAATGTAACTTTAATTCTTACTTAAATTATTTAAAGTGATTGTAGCTCCGACTATTCAATATTATAGGTTGTGAATTTTGGAAGATTGAAGTTGTCTCTCTGCTTTCCTTTTGTGGGCATATAAGTAAGGTACACTTGTGACTTGATTATCATTTTTTTAAGGACAATAATAAAGTAATTTTAAATGGCTGGACGAGATGTACACAGGTCCAGTAGGGATGCCCCCCCCCCAAAAGCAAGGGCGCACTTTTCCTAAATATCGCGAAGGCCACACTTAAAAGCAAGAGCCCCCCCCCCCCAATTGAGAAAAATACCCCTCAAAATCCTCCTTAAAAATTTCAATAGCCCAGTCTGTGCTATGTTCCTCCCTTCCCCAAGTGGGCACCCCTGGGTCCAGCTGGTCCGTGGACCTGGGAACCATAATTTAAAACGCATCAAAATAGGGTCGAAGTCCAGTGTTTTAACGGAAGTGCTTCCACGACGCAGACCCGCATTCGCCAAGCGTGCTTGGGAACTAAGCTCTGGGGGTTCCGCATTCGGTTGACCACCTAATCAGATCATCTGCTTAGCATCCCAGAGCCCGCAGTCACGTAAACTGTGATGGGTACAGTTGGCCTTGGCCCTCATGGGCTATTGCACCACTGAGTTACTTTTAAAATAGGATACATTTCTTTCCTTCTCCCTTTTTGGGGGGACTTCTACTTCAAAAAAGGCGAAATTTCTTTGGAGAGGGCACCAAATTTTATCTCGACCTCGGTATCGCCGAGCTCTGGACATGCAAACACAGACGCACACATTTTTGGAGCACTTTTTAAGGAATAGTATGCTTCAAAGTCAAATAAATTCCCCAAAAGCAACAACCAGAACTTTATGAAAGGTTTTTTTCATTCTTAAATGATTTATTTTGGTTAACTTTTCGCAGCAGTTCTTATATGTTATCTTTCCTGATTATAATGCAGCTTGTTTTATAGTTTCTTCTCTGTCTTCTAAAATATTGCTCGAAAATAATGTCTTTCTCAACCTGGCAAAGAAGAGGCACTAAGTCACAAAAACAAAACTAGCTAAGAGACAAGTTTAGAGTTCGTCTTTTGTGATGGTTGGTATCACTGAACTAAGAGTTCAAGATCAATGGGCGCCAGTCGTCAAGTGGCAACTAAACAAAGGAAGTGAGGACTAAACATATTTGTTCATACATTCAATATTTGTTCACACAATATACATTCAATAATTAAGTAAAATATACTCGTTTTTCGGACAAAATCCAACTACCCGAATGGAGTAGGGTACTGTACTGTATGTGGGGCTGTACTGTATTTTAACACTCTGAATAGAAAAAAAAAAATTGAGTAGGATTGTTTTTAGATCTTGATTTTGAAATAAATTATATTGCGCTCTTCATTTTCCAGTTACAAATTTATTTTCCTAGAATAAGTGATGTCTAATAATTCACTCCTTGAATGCTCATAATATGTAAGCCACAAGTTAAATTTCCATGTGGAAAAAGCCAGAAGGTTAAATGTTAACATTGGAGTTTCTTCCTTCGATTCAGAGATAACAACAAAAATCATTGTGTAAAAAGGGTTAACACAAAAGATAACCACAAATCAAAACACAACGCTGCGAAGAAAGTTACACACATAAACCGAGGCATGTGTGACCCTGCTGTTTTTTACCACAGGGAATCTACCTATGTTTCGGATTTGTTGATGTAAACAATCAAGAGTTCGTTTTTCGTCGAAGCTTCGGGAACGGGATGGTAATAGCCTTGTTTTCATTCGCTTCGCCGAACAACGCCGGTTGTATTGATACTCTTGATTCTGGCGGGAACGCTACTTTTCTCCTTAAATCGTGCGTGTAATTTATTGTGTTATCTCATCCTTGCGCTGTTGTTGCGACAAACTGCAATCCGGTAAGCAGCGTTTCTTCGCAGAAAGTGACTCACTCGTGTGGAGGAGATGGTTTTGTTTTTCAAAACAGCGGATGCGGAATGCGGAAGAAGCAGAACTTTCTCTTCAGCTGAGGTAAAAACAGGGTTATCGGCAAGGGCGGACTGGGTCCCGCAAGAGGTCCCAACCTTGGCCTCCAAAGGGCGCAAAAAAAAGGTGAAAAAGAAAAAAAAGTGCAATATATATATATATATATATATATATATAAAGCGAAAAAATAAATGAAGAAAGAAAGAAAGGGGGGAAAACCGATTGTACACAAGTTTACGGGTTTAAAGAAAAGAAAAAAAAATGTTAGCACAAAAAAAAAATAAAATAAATAAAAAAATAAAATAAAATAAAAGAATAAAAAATAATAATAAATAAATAAATAAATAAGGAATCTGCACTAAAAAATAAAATAATAAAATATTTTTTTTTTAATAGTAAAAAAAAAGAAGAAAAAGGGGTTTAGCTTGAGGGCACATAGGCGCGAGGGCACATCGGCTTGCGGGCCGGTTCGCCCCTTGTTATCGGTAGAATCAACTACAGTCAAACTCGCTTATAACGAGCTCTGATGTAACGAGAACCTGGATTTAACGAGCAAATCAGAAATATTTAGTTGGTACAGTGCTAAGTCTATGGGAGCACTGCTCGTTTTCAACGAGCAAAACCACGGACATAGCGAGCAATACTTATGAATTTCATAAAATTTCTGTTAAATTCCTTCAGCCAAATCAGCTAAACCTTTCTTAGAAAATTCCGTGTAACATCCCGAAGTCCCGAAGAAAGGTAGTCATGAGTCATAAATCCTGAGAACAAGTGATTTGCATTACTCTAAGTTTAAAACAATTCAAATCGAAAGAAACACACTAAAAAAAATAGGTTTTAGTTGTATAATGATGCATAAAATACACCAACAAAAAGCGTTAAGTTTTAGTTAATTGGAAATGGAAGTTAAGGGAATGAAAATATGTATTATAATGTGATTAGGGAAAACTGATTAAATGGAAAATATTTCGACAGCACAAAGATTCAAACAAATATTAAAAATCTGCCTTACTAAAATTTACGCGAATACAACATAATGTAAGATGCCTAAATATAGAAGCGCTAAGTGATTCAAATAAACATAAATTAATTGAAAAACTTCAAAAATACGTGGATTTTGTTGTACGAATCTAAATTAATAAGATTTTTCTGACTTTAAGACTCTTGCACCAGTTTAATTATTTGCCAACTTCGTGCAAATCATTCATTTTTTTAAACAGAAACTTCACAATAACAAATTCAACTAATAAAATATTAGACTGAGAAAAAAAGAAAGAAATTAAATCAGACATTGTGTATATAAGACAAATTCCAAATGTAGATGCAATACGTTAAAGAATCCTCCCCCTGCTATTTAAAACAAACTTTATTTTAATTCATTTTCAGAGGTCACGTGATATCATTTTCAGAGTAATTTGAAAATCTTTAACTCAGGCGATAATGTGTTGTTTCCGAAATTTTAAAAGTATTTTTTCTGGAAGAGCATGCTTAAAATCCCAAGATTTAACCACTTTTTAAATAATTCGAAAAAGTTTAATGCGCAGATTGAAATTCATTTTTACGCTTCCGCACATGATATCACAAGCGATGGAATGCCATTCACTGATGCCATTAGCGCACAGCGTAAATTATCATAACCTGCAACGCGGTTAACAGCAAAGCGTGAACATTTAGCTCGGTAATGGAATAGTGCACCAAACTACATCACTTGTGTCGTCATAAAGACCACGCCTTATTTCCAAAATCGGACATTTAAAAAAACTAAGTAAAAAATAACTGTTGGGAAAATAAAAGTTTTTTCTGACTCCATGTTATTTTTATTCATTCATTTATTTATTTTTTGCGTATTCTATCAATTTCACTGATTAAAAGTAGTACTTTTGACTGAAGGAAACAAACCTATCGTCAAATAAATTTAATTCATAGCAGAACGCATTGAGTTAGCTCGAAGAAAGGATCTTTGTCGTTTTTAACTTCATCTTTCCGGTTTCAGGATCACTTCTCGATTTTCCGCAATTTGTGGTTCTCTCAGTAAATTCCAAATTTAAACTAACAGTTCAGTGTATGTAACCGAAATCGTGAGCCCAGTGGGGATACAGCGTAGCGGAGAATCTTATCTTCACTGCTTTATCAGTCTTCGAGCAGGAAAAATCCTTCTACATTCAGAGAAAAGGGCACTCAGTGTTACTCAACCTTTTTTGACCCGTAAACCGGCAAAAGCTTTTGAAAAAAAAAAAAAAAAAATCCACGGACCGGTGATGCTTTTTCTTTTTTCTTTTTCTTTCTTTTTTCCTTTTTTGCCAAAAAACAGAAAAAAAAAAAAAAAAACGAAGAATATGTGAGTCATTCTATGTCAACTCACACATCTAAAAAGTGAGTGCTCACGGATTATAGCCAGGTTTTGCAGGCACATACCCATTTACTAAGTGGTATTAATATATATATATATATATATATATATATATATATATATATATATATATATATATATATATATATATATATATATATATATATATATATATATGTTTCCGCATTATGTTTTCCGCAATCACGAGCGTGTGTGTGTGCATGAATGCGCGTGTGTGTTTGTGTAGGCGCATGTGTGTGGGTGCGTGTGTGTGTATATGTATGAATGTGTGTGCGTGTTGTGTGTGTAGGCGTTCGTGTGTGTGTGTGTATGTAGGCATATGTGTCTGTTTGCAGGCATGAGTGTGTATGTGCGCAGACATGAGTGTGTGTAGGTGTGTGAGTGTATGCGTGTGTGTATAGGATATGGACACAACCTGGAGACGGTTTTCGCAAGAGGAGCAGCATCGTGAGGCCGGTCGACGCGACGGTGGTGCTGGCGGGAAAATAAAATGATAGGAATTCAAAACAGTCAAGTGAGAACAATAAGCAATCGTGATTGCTCAAAAAAAGCTTTCGACTCGGCGACAGTCCAACACTTGTGAAAAGAATTTGTGAACGGCTGAGGTTTTGTTTGCCTTTTTTACAAAATAATAAATGAATTAGTAATTATATGTATAAGTTAAATTTTACTTGGCGTTTAAAAATTACAAAAAAAATTTAAGCGATAAGAATAAGAAAAGTAATCTTCAGGAATTTTAAAGCCTTCGATTCAAGCTCCTTAGTCCCGAAATCTTTCCGATTCTGATTTCACGACTTCGATTTTTACTCTACAGTCCTGGTAGGATTACAGATTGGGAGGGAAAATGATAAACAGCGGAAGAAAATGATCAACAGCCGAAGAAAAGCGAAACGTCGGAACAGTTAAAATTCCCACTCTTGAAATTTTAAAGCTTCCGACTCTTACTCCTTTACCTCAAAATCTCTCAAACTCTGACTCCACAGCCTTACGCCTAACATTATGTACACACAAACAGAAAAAAAAGAAGAAAAAATCACCTTTTTGGTACAAAAACCTGACTCCGAAATACTGCTATTAAGTTTTGAAGCGTGTTAAAAATTACATGTTTGAACTACATGAAAATAAACAACATTACTTTTCAGTCCCACCAATCTAATCATTTGAGCAAATGATACGGAAAGAGCATATTTTTCCCGATTCGATTAAACCACATGAAAAATGATGCAACTAAAAAACACGACAGAAAAGTGTTGCATTTAAAAATGCAACGCTAAAGGATAACTCAATGAAATGAAAAACATACAAGCAGTGCAATAATTTGAATAATGTTTTAAATATTATCTAATATTAAAAGGGAAAACAGATAAGTTATGCAATGCGTGCTTCAACTCTTAACTTTCTAAATTAATTGGCAAATTATTTCAATTAATGCATAATTTATTATTTCCTTATATTCCTTCCTTAAAAACTAGTAATGGAAATAAACAATGATAATACTAACAATTTTCTGCATCAAAGGCGTAGCAAATGCGTAATAGTTGCATAATACTAGAGTTCAGAAGACTATCGCATTGCTCGACTGATGTTTTAGAAACTTTGCTTCATCTTTACTAATAATAAAGCTGAAAGTCTCTCTGTCCGGAGGATGTCTGGATCCCTGTGACGCGCATAGCGCCTAGACCGTTCGGCCGATTTTCATGAAATTTGGCACAAAGTTAGTTTGTAGCATGGGGGTGTACATCTCGAAGCGATTTTTCGAAAATTCGATGTGGTTCTTTTCTATCCCAATTTTAAGAACAAAACTATCATAAGATGGACGAGTAAATTACGAAATTATCATAACGTGGAACGGGAACATGGGCGCAAGCCAATTGGCGAGATACGAAATTATCATAATGTGGAACCGTAACATGGGTCCAAGCCAATTGGCGAGAAAATTCACCATACATTATTTGTAAATATACAGGCGAACCAAAAGACCTTTTCAATTTTTCTATCGTGCGGTTACCACTAGTATTCTATTTTGCTTCTATGCTTCTATGCTAAGGGGATAGTGATGCAGATGATTCCGTTCTTCGTCAGATATTTAGGGGAGAGTGTTGTACCTTTTTTGGGCAATAGGATGCTGTACCTTGGGATACATCCTGTTGTGCTATGGGGAAAGTCTTCGTGATTCAGGAAACAGCCATATACTTGAACCAATTTTGCACCAGAAAGCAAAATAATAATTTTTTTCATTGTAATTAATTAAATTGTTGCATCTCAACTCTAGACATGATGCGCATGTAGCGCCATCGCAATTGTTAAAAGACTCGCACATTTTGCTTCGGCAGTCGTTACCTGAAGACCCAGGTGCAGGTGCACCGAGATTTGTTTACACATTATGTTTAGTTGCATAATAAAAGTGTTCTACCTACGTTTTATCAATTTACCTTTTTAAAAATACAATCCACTATAAATTAAACAATTGAACCTTACCATAAATCATGAATAATTAATTATGAATAATTACTCCCTACACAACAAGGGCGCCCATATGCAAAATTGCAAGGGGCGGGGACTCAGATATTTTCCCCGTGTGTTAGGAGGGTATTTTCTTCATGGAAACCGATTTCAGGACAAATTAGTCATTAAAATATTTCATTTTTAATAACTT
This sequence comes from Uloborus diversus, assembly GCF_026930045.1. Taxonomy (NCBI): domain Eukaryota; kingdom Metazoa; phylum Arthropoda; class Arachnida; order Araneae; family Uloboridae; genus Uloborus; species Uloborus diversus. The sequence continues at coordinate 15,362,928 of NC_072737.1, read as the reverse complement.
ATTCATTAAAGGCTGGAGAATAAATGTTTTTACATTTTTGCAAAGAAAAAAGTACCAAAACAAGTAAATTCTCATTTCAAGGGGGGGGGGGGGGGCTCGAGCCCCCCTATATGGGCGCTTTTGCTACACACAAACACACATACCCCCCACACATAAACACACATGCCTACATACACACACTCGTGATTGCGAAAAACATAATTTGAATTAAAGAGGTCAAAATTCAAATTATTATTTTTCTTTTTTTCATATATATATCCTCTGCACTTTGGCTTTACTATACAAGTTTGGTTTCCGTTGAAAACAAAGCACGAAAAAAAAGTCAAATTCCAGCATCTTCCTATTAGTACAGAATCTAAAACACGTTTCTTCAAATGTCTCAAAACCTGTTTTTTTTGCAGATACTGCGCTTAACCATCCCACAGATGATTAGTATCAGAAACAAATAGGAAAATAAAAGTGCAATTATTACATAGCTATGCATAGCAAGTTGGAAAGGTAAAAGCCATTTACATAGAAATAAGAATAAAACTCTGGATCTTATTGAACAAAAATGACGACACTCTAATGAAGATATTATACTGCCTCGGGGAAACGCAGTGGACGAAAATTACTGTCATCGTTTTAATAGTTTTCGTCTTAATGAAAAATGAGACATGAGTAAATTCATATGCAAATGACAAGACTCTTGTAGATGATTGATACTGCAAATTTGCGTGTTTTCTTTTAGTCTTTTCAAGCTTTACATGGAGTAAATCTTCTGCGTTACAATATTGTTACAATGTTTGTAAATAGTAATGATATTTATGTACAGTAATTATTTTTATGATTAATTTGTTGTAATCTGGCAAAATTTGGCGTTTATTCCATTATCTTTCAACTAAATTGTCTTAGTAACGTAACCTGTAAATAGTTTCTTATAACGTACATACAACCCCCTAACATTCGACTGAAGTATACGTTCCCCCCATTTCTGAACGATAAGATTTGTGAATGGAATAAAATGAAAATATGAGAAATTTGTAGAACATTGTGGGGTTTTCTGGATATTTCTTTGCTCGGTATAAAAGCCGTGTGGCATTTGAATGAGAGTTAGTTTTGCTTTTTAAACTATCCAAGTTTCATCTGAGCCGTTAGTTCTGTTATTGTGTGTATTAGCCTTTGTGCTGTGTTTTTGGCGTATTTCGATGTAAATACGTGTGTAACCGTTGAGTTTACGGTGTTAATTGATATCTACCTAATTGCTGCGATTAATTTAGCAGTTGCTAACGATATTTCTTGTACATAGTAGTAACTAAGTCTCCTGTGTTTTTTCAAGAACTGTGTCGTCATTTAAAGAATTTCTTGAAGTAGCTGAACTCGTAACAATTTGTTTTCGTAGCTATGAGGTTTGTTTTTTCATTCTGAAATGTTCAATTCGTTAGGCCACAATGTTGTATACATTAAGGGGAAAAGTCCATTAGGAAGAAGGGTGTGCTTGATCGCCCGCAGGCCTTCTTTGTTAAACTTCATAATGAAAAATAAACTTAGTTCGGGTAAGTCTAAGGCCCGACTAACTAAAAGTGAGTCTATAGGCCTACAAAAACTTCGAGGCCCCCTGAAGACCCAAGCTCAGTCGGAATGCATTTTTAGGGGGCACATTGTCTATTACAGAACTATAGGGGTGCCCACTTGGGGGGGGGGGGCATGGTTCAGACTGCGCCATTGAAATTTTCAGGTTGAGGGGTATTTTTCATTTTTTGTGGGACGGGGTGCTCTTGGTTTAGGGTGCGGGGGGGGGGGGGGGTCTTTGCGATATTTAGGGGGTGCGCCTTTACTCTCAGGGCACCCCTGAAAAACTATATAAATCATTTATTATATGCATTCACATGAATCCCTCTTGGGGCCCCTCATAATTGTAGCATGGTAAATTTCTCACTGGTAGGATTAATAAAAATTCTCCTTTAAAAAAGGTCTTTTCCAGCTAAAAAGTCATTATTTTTAAATTACTACTTTAAAAATACATATATTTTTATATAGTTGCAACACTATGCATAATTCTTCAAGTAACTAGGGGCCCTATAGGAAGAGGGGCTCCCAGGCCCAGGCGGCCTATGCGGTAATCAGGCCCTGGTTAAATCTAACATGAACGTTTATATGAACGCTTGTAAAGGTTAGCTTACATACTAGGTGCGTGGTGGCGTAAAAATGATATACAGTCGGACCTCCATATATCGAAGTAGCAAATTGCCGGAAAAAAATCGATATATAGAAACAATCTTTTTTTGTCATAAAAATCTCCTAAAACATTGAAATTAAAGCTAATTTTCGTGCATGAAACCTAATTTCTAATTTATACGAGCATCGGATTAAACGAAAGTTAATAACTGAAAAATTAACAGAAATTACATTTCTGTGCCTTCATACAACTTCATTCTTTGGCAGTTCAACTTAATTTGCAACATGAGGGGATTTTTGTTTTTGACAATGTAATCGAGAGAAAAGTAATAAATCAATCTACTTAACTTGAATGATTTTTACTGAAGCTAAAAAGACTAGGAATGATAATTAACAGACAAAAAGGATAACTTGAAACAGATTTTACAATGTTATTGGTTACAACTAAGATTTGAAATAAACTTGAGGGAATTCAAGAACTCCAGGACGGAACAACGACCTATCTACACACTCCTCAAACCCAGATTTCTTATGAGTTTCTTAGCAACCTTTAGTAAACATAATTTTGTCCCCTAACCTTCATTTTTCATGAGACAAATGGTCTAAAGCGGAAAAAATCTGCGAATATCTCGAAAAATAATTTCGATATATAGTGATTTTTTCGATATATAGAAACAGTTTTTCTATGTAATGAACATTGAAATTTGCTGGGATTTTGATATATAGAAAATTTCGATATGTGGAAGTTCGATATATGGAGGCTCGACTGTAATTAATAGTAACAGAACATTAAAGTTTCATAATTTAGAAGAAAGTTTTTCGTTTGAGAATTCTGTAATATTTGAAACGAATTCACTTAAAATTACTACTACGTAAAACCTTGATTTTCTCCAATGCTGTTATTTTGAGTTGTATCACTTTCCTTGCTGCGGTGCGAAATAAAAGATCTGCTCAAAATCAGTGATGCTGACGAACAAGTTAAAACAGCGTATTTAATCATTGTTAAAATCGATGTGAACTCAAGTGGTGTTACAATTTGGCGGATACTTGGCGATACATCGCCAGTCTTTTGGTCGCCAAGTTTGGTCGCCGAGTTTTGTCGCCAACTTGACGACAAATTTGGCGATTTTTTTTTAAAATCTGGTTTTAATTTGGCTACTGTTGGTGATATTTAGATAGTAAACTATTGAATCACATTAAAACTGCCAATAATGGGAAAATGACATTAAATTGGAGTAAAAGGAAGTCATCTGATGCACACATCAGCTCATTTCGCTCACATTTTCCTCCTAACGAATTTTAAGATTGTTTGGATGTATGACTGCTGGCTGTCCATCAAATTAAACAAGCTGAATATGAAATGGCCTTCAATGAATATTACACGAAACAAGTTAGTGGAGTGGCGGTTCAGCGGCCTGTTTCCGCAGACTGAGAATCACGCGAGATAATTCAAAACCTGTCTTTGAAACGTAATAGTTTCAGTTTTAACTGCCCGAATTGCTTTGTCATTGAACGCATCCTACCGTGATTCATATTACATTAGTTTAAACCTAGACCCAAACAAGCAACGATAAAATTAACTAGTATGTTGTGGCTATCACGAAACTTTCTTCTATATCTTTCTTATAATTGTATTCCCTCCCCATGCTTGACGAGGAAGCAATATTTACAACAAAAACAAAATTACACACGCAAAAACTTGATGACCATCCCAATTCCCGATTTAAACCGAAAGCAAAGCAAAGAATAACATTGAAAGTTATTTTAAAAGACTTGCTTGAATTAATTACAAATATTTTATTTGCTAACGAACATAAGATGGCAATAGTTAAAAATTTTAAATCATTGAGATAATATTTCCGATCATTTCCATACAATTAAAATCACGAGAAATACGCAGACGACAGTTTACTATTTATCTTTCTTATTGTTGCATTAATAAAGCTATTTTTATTCGGAAAAAAAAAATCAGCACCTCTTGGAGCGATTGGCGTCAAAATTGAACCAAAGTCTGTTTACATATAGATTCCCATTTATTCCAAATTTCATCCAGAACGTAGCGAGATATGGCACTCACAATGGAAAAAAAGAATGTTCGATTGCGCCACCCCGTTTTCAGCTGTTGACACCAAAATAAAATCAGCTCTTATACCCACTAAAGACTACTTGCCGATAAATTTTTGTTTGATTCTGATCAGTATTTCTTGAGATACAGCAGTCACAATTGACGATAAAAAAAACGTTCTATAACTCAACCCCCGCTTGAGCTATTGACACCAAAATTGAATCAGCACCTGTTCCTGTTAGGGGCAACACATGGACCAATTTTCGTTTGATTTCACCAGTTACTTCCTGGGTAACAGCAAGCACGCATAACTCAAGAAACGTCCCATTGCTCCAGCTCCCTTGGAAGAATTCTTGCCAAAAACCAATGAGCACAAGTTCACGTAGGGGCACATATGTGTACCAAATTTCGTTCGATTTCATGCGGTAGTTTTGGCTGTAGAGCGGCCATAAAAAACTGGTCACACACATACGTGACACACACACACACACACACACACGGACACACACAGACAGACATTTTCCAATAATGGTCGAAATGAACTTAGCACACCTCAAAACGTTCGAATCCGTCAAAATTCGAAAATCTGCACGAATCCAATACTTTCCTCTACATAGTAGCTATAGAAGAAAGTAAAAATTAAAAACAAAAACCCGACTGAGTCGCAACTGTAGAATCAAGAGGGAAAATTAAAAATCGTTTTAAAAGCCTTATATTATTCGAAATCAAATGTCAAGTAATTTATTTGCTATTAAATAGAAATTGGCAACAGATAAAAATTTTAAACCATTGCGCTTTATTTCCTTGTCGTCCAACAATCGCATGCCGTTAAACATTTGCTTAAAAAAAAAAAAAAAAAAAAACGTAATAACTCGAATTCTATGGAAAATGGAAGTTCCAAACACATTCTATCTGATATGAAAAATAATTCTATTTATTTTGGTGTTAAATTTTAAAATTTTCAACTATTTTTTCACTGCAAAAATTGCAAAAAACTTTTAAGAGGTTTTTAATTAATATGCTTAATTGGGGTGATAATTTGTGTCATCCGAAGATGCAACCCAGCTAAGAGCACCCTCGATCTCTTTTCGAACAAAAAAAAGTTTTTCAAAATCGGTCAATCCATTTAAGCGCTAGAGTGCCAAAAACAGATACACAGACACTTCAAACCTATAACCCCCCTTCCTATGTGTGTCGGGGGTTAAAAAGTCATCATGATCTTGAAACATTGTATTTAGGCGAAATATGTGACAAAAAACCACCTGGAGACCGTAACTCAATTTTGATAAAAAGTGCAGGTAACGACTTTCGTGATTCGCACAGGAGTAGAACAGCTTACAGCAAAGCTCATGTCAAACAAATAAAAAATCTTAAAAAAAAAAAAAGAAAATTAATTTGAATTCTGAAATTTTGAATTCAAATTATGTTTTTCGCAATCACGAACTGAGACAGGACCCTACTCATTGGAGTTATTGTTTCTAGAAACGGCTCCTGTCCCCCCCAAGTCTGCCTCTCCTCCTGGGCGGTTACTTGTGCATAGTTGTGTGTGTGCGTAGACCTGTGTGTATGCACGTAGGCGTGTGTGAGTGGATGTGTGTGAAGTCGTGCGTGTGTATGTGTGTGAACGTGCGTGTGTATGTGTGTGAACGTGCGTGTGTGTAGGATATGGACGCCTCCGACCAGGAGAAGCGGATAGCTCAAAACCGTAGCAGCCGCGCCGCGCCGCCAGCAGACGGTGGGCGGTGGTGCTGCAAAGGCTTCTGGTCCAAGTTGAAAAAGGCACGGACACCAAAAACTGTCAAATAAGAACAATAAGCAATCGTGATTGCTCAAAAAAAAAAAAAAAAAAGGGAACTGCAAAATTAAAACAAAAAAGAAAGCAATTACAGAAGCAGACACGTATTATAGCTTGACCACGAAAAGAAGGCGAATGACCTTGAAGCAAAAACATCATTTGTATCATTTGTAATAGGGTGTCTGTTATTATTATTTGGAATAGATCGGATTAGCGAGACCATGTCTCTTACTATTCGGTGCTTTCTGGCAGATTCTACCTATTACAAATGATACAAATTATGTTTCGCTTCAAGGTCATCCGCCTTCTTTTCGTAGTCAAACTTTACCATGTATTATTATGGATACAATAATTTAACCATCCCCTCTTTAATGAAAAAACTTTTGAAGTCATTGACATCCCCCCCCCCCGACAAATATACTCCATTTTAATGCAGGCAGTGTTTTTGTTTTTCTTTTTAAGTGTCATGAATTAGCTCGAAACGATTAAGAAAATAAAATTCAAATATTCTTACAATAGCCTAGCGTAGTTCTTATTGATATTAAGCACAGAAGAAAAAAATATCTAATTTAATGATTCTCAAAAATGTATGATTCGTCAAATTTTGCTGCATAAGTGTCCGCTTAAAAAGTAATTTAAGATAATGAATTAAATTAAAAATTTAAAAAAAAACGCCGACTGAGTCGCAAATGTAGAATCAAGAGGGAAAATTGAAAATCCTTTTAAAAGCCTTACAGTATTAACTAGTATGTTGTGGCCATCACGAAACTTTCTTCTATATTTTTCTTTTTTTCCTGATCCCTCCCCATCATAGACTAATAATAAGAGTAGACCGAGCTTTCTCATTCTTGCTGATGAAGAAAATTGGTTCATAGATGTATCATGTGACTAGTGGAAGGGCTTGGCGAAGACTTTGGCAGCATGGTTGCTAGATGGCAGCATTATCTATAGTTTGGCACTCGACATGTATTTTAAGACAATGTGTTTTCATTAAAAAAAACTTCCAGGTGCAGAGATTGAACTGTTTTTCTTTTAGTTATGCATTATTTTGACATTAGTAATAGTTTTTCATCAGTTTTCGGTAACTTTTATTTCATTTGGAGCTGTCAGCGTTGGCGTGAACAACATGGCGTAAACGTTTTGCATTAACGCAAAAATGTACTAATCGGTATCTTAAATTGAAACTGTAGGTAAAAATCTTACCGTTTGCTGATTCTTCTAGGTCGCTTGCATCTTTTATTGCTTAGAGAGTTATTGAAATTGACTAAAGAAAATGTACAATACTATCTAAACGAAAAACTCACTATATTAACAAAATATTTACAACTTAGAATAACAAATGTACAAATTGGACTCCATAAAAGATCAATCTTCCGTGTTCCATCAATTCTATTTATTTTATTTCGCACTGGCGTTGATCGTCTGCTATGATTAACGCCCGCTGTTGCTAGGATATCCACCAGTCACATGGTTTGGTTTATGAGCAGCAAAAGGGTTGCCATAGCTCAGTCTACTCTTATTATTAGTCTATGCTCCCCATGCTTGACGAGGAAGCAATATTCCCAAGAAAAACAAAATTACACATGCAAAAACTTGACGACCATCCCAATGTCTGAATTATTGTAAAAGCAAAGCAAAGAGCGAAAATTGAAAGTTATTTTAAAAGCCTTGCTTGAATTAATTACAAATATTTTATTTGTTAACAAACATAAGATGGCAACAGTTAAAAATTTTAAATCATTGAGATAATATTTCCGGCCATTTGAATACAATTAAAATCACGAGAAATACGCAGACGACAATCTATTACGATTTATCTTTCTTATTGTTGCATTAATAAAAATATTTTTATTCGCAAAAAAAAAAAAAAATCAACACCTCTTAGAGCGATCGGCGTCAAAATTGAACTAAAGCCTGTTTACAAATGGATTCACATATATTCCAAATTTCAACCAGAACGTAGCATTACTTCTTGAGATAGGGCACTCAAAATGGAAAAAAAGAACGGGTGATTGCGCTACCCCCCTTTTTAGCTGTTGACACAAAAATAAAATCAGTTCTTATACCCACTAAGGGCTACTTGCCGATAAATTTTTCTTTCATTCCGTTCATTATTTCTTGAGATACAGCAGTCACAATTGACGACAAAAAACGTTCTATAGCTCAACCCCCGTTTGAGTTATTGACACCAAAATTGAATCAGCACCTGTTCCTGTTAATACCAACATATGGACCAAATTTTGTTTGATTCCGCCAGTTACTTCCTGAGGAATAGCAAGCACGCATAACTCGAAAAACGTCCCATTGCTCCACCCCCCTTGGAGGAATTCGCGCCAAAAACTAATGGGCACAAGTTCACATAGGGGCACATATGTGTACTAAATTTCGTTCGATTTCATGCGGTAGTTTTTGTTGTAGAGCGGCCACAAAAAACTGGTCACACACAGACGTGACACACATACATACACACACACATACATACACACACACATACATACACACACACATACATACACACACACACACAGACAGACAGACATTTTCCAAAAATGGTCGAAATGGACTCAGCACACCTCAAAACGTTCGAATCCGTCAAAATTCGAAATTCGAAAATTTGCACGAATCCAATACTTTCTTCTATATATTAGATATAGAAGAAAGTAAAAATCAATTGCAAGTATTTTATTTGTTAACAAATAGAAACTGGCAACAGATAAAAATTTTAAATCATTGCTTTTAATTTCCTCGTCGGCCAACATTGAATTCAGTTACCAAATCGTTGAATAAAGGCTTAGCCGTGTTTAAAATCTGCTTTAAAAAAGCGTTATGATTCGAATTCTATAGAACATGGAAGTTCCAAACACATTCTATCAGACGCGGACTCTTTATTTTGGTACTAGATTTAAAAATTTTTAACTATGTTTTCACTGCAAAAATCGCGAAAAACCTTTTAGAGGTTTTTAATTAATATCTTCGTTAATTAATGTCATCCAAAGACGCAATCTAGCTAAGAACACTCTCGATCAACTCTCCTTTCGAAAAAAAAAAAAAAAATCAAAATCGGTCCATCCGTTTAGGCGCTAGAGTGCCACAGACAGACACACAGATACACAGATACACTGACACGTCTATCTTATAACCCCCTTCCTTTGTGTGTCGAAGGTTAAAAATGCATGAATCAAAAATTTAGTAACCACACTAACAAACTTCATCAATATTTTTGGTGGTTTTTGGAAACGTATTATTATTGTTATTAAATACCAGCAGCAGGCTTTTTCTAAAGAAATTAAAGTTAAAAATACAAATCATATTCGAGCAAGAAACAAAAATCTCGCAACTTTATCCCTTAGGACATACCAAAGTTCGAACAACACTTTTATAGAACTCGCGTCAAAATTTTCAAGTGACCTGAGTGAATTGTCATGTGATAAGTCCTGTGTGAAATTTTTCTCACTTTTCGCTCACAAAAAATTGTTTAAAACGTTTTTAGTTCAAAATACAGGGTGTCCCAAAAGGTCGTTTACAAACTTAACATGCTGGTCTGTCATATCATGATGAACAAGATTTACATAGGAACATGTGGTCGCAAACGCAATGCTGGCGCACTCCATGCACACAAAGTCAGACACTAACGGATGCACAACATGTCACATATCTATTATACAAAGACGGTTTTATACAACATTTTAGTCTTTTAGGAAAGCTTAAAGCAGTTGCTAAAATTTGAGTCCTGCCAGCTCTCATAATCACGTTGCAACGACAACGCAGCGATCAGAGAAATCTTGTCAGAATGGATCGTTATTACGACGGTCGGTACTTCGTTCGTTGCGACGGTGTCTGACAGTTAAAGGCAGCAAATTTCAACAACAGCTATAAGCCTTCCTTGAAAACTAAAATGTTGTGTAAAATCGTCTTTGTGTAATAAATATGCGACATGTTCTGCATCCGTTAGTGCCTGACTTGGTGTGCGTAGTGCGCTAGCATTGGGCTTGCGAACGTATGTTCCTATGTAAATCTTGTTCATCATGATATGGCAGACCAGCATGTTAAGTTTGTAAACGACCTTTTGGGACACCCTGTATTTCATTTACTATGAATCCTAAACCCCACATGTTATGCAAAATAATAATATTTGCTGAAGCAGATAAAATATTTGATGAAACAAGATGAGAGTATTTTGCTCACAGCTGCAGTTCTGAAGGGTTTAAGTAATCTGACGGCAAGCTATGTTTCTTTTGTAGTTTGTTTTGAGAAAGTCGTTCTAATATGATAACAAATGAAATTTTTCGTAGATACAGTCGGACTCCGAATTAACGAATTCATTGGGACCGAACTTTAAAACGTTAAATCGGGTTTATTCGTAATATCGGGGCGTGGATTATTTTTTTTTTAATGCACCTTATCTAACCCCTAATAAGCAATTGGGCAAAAATATCCATAATTGGAAAGTTCACACTTTTTATTCAGCATTCAACGACTTATTACACGATAGTTAATTTGAAATTTTAAAATACTGAGTAATTGATGTATGGACAATTTCCTTGACTTCTTGACTCGAAATAGTTCCCTTTCGACTTTATGGAGAGAAAAAACACAAAAAACACTGTGTTTTTTGCAGCCTGCTGCATGAGATATGTTTTTACAGTTTCCAGGCCATGTAAAGCATTTGAAAAAGTAACAGTTTTAATGGGAGTTTCACTATCGCTTTCAGCATCAGAATCACTATTCCTTGGTTACCCCCGTCCTCGCCCGTCAAAAATTGCTGATTCCAAAAAAAAAAAAAAAAATATTTTTCTGCTTCGGACAATTTGGATGTAATATTTAGAAAACAATCCAATATTTCTTAACTCAAACTGGAATATATATATATATATATATATATATATATATATATATATATATATATATATATTAGGGGTGTCCCAAGATATAATGGCGAAAAAAAAATTTGTGAAATCGAATACGCATACCCTCCAAATTTTTTCCTTTTCACCTCAGAAACATGAGAAAAAAGTTTTATTGCAATAAAATATCGGGAACCCGTGCCGACTTGAGGTCAAAGTTGGACCTGAAATCATGTACAGCGACTATAGTGGAAATATTGCTAACTGTATAATTCCTTACTACACGTGACATCAATTTATTTAAAGCAGATATTTACAACAATATTAGACTACAAGAAACATCACTGTACATATTTTTATTTCAACGTTTGCTTTTTGTAGTCAGTATAGAGCTTCTGGTGCTCTTGAACGCAACGTAACACAAATTGTTTTTGTTCCTCATTAGCTGTAAGCAAACCAAGCATCATTTTTACCGTTTTTACTTTCTTCTATATCTAATATATAGAAGAAAGTATTGGATTCGTGCAAATTTTCGAATTTCGAATTTTGACGGATTCGAACGTTTTGAGGTGTGCTGAGTCCATTTCGACCATTTTTGGAAAATGTCTGTCTGTCTGTGTGTGTGTGTGTGTGTGTGTGTATGTATGTATGTGTGTGTGTGTGTATGTATGTGTGTCACGTCTGTGTGTGACCAGTTTTTTGTGGCCGCTCTACAACAAAAACTACCGCATGAAATCGAACGAAATTTAGTACACATATGTGCCCGTATGTGAACTTGTGCCCATTAGTTTTTGGCGCGAATTCCTCCAAGGGGGGTGGAGCAATGGGACGTTTTTCGAGTTACGCGTGCTTGCTATTCCTCAGGAAGTTACTGGCGGAATCAAACAAAATTTGATCCATATGTTGGTATTAACAGGAACAGGTGCTGATTCAATTTTGGTGTCAATAACTCAAACGGGGGTTGAGCTATAGAACGTTTTTTGTCGTCAATTGTGACTGCTGTATCTCAAGAAATAATGAACGGAATGAAAGAAAAATTTATCGGCAAGTAGCCCTTAGTGGGTATAAGAACTGATTTTATTTTTGTGTCAACAGCTAAAAAGGGGGTAGCGCAATCACCCGTTCTTTTTTTCCATTTTGAGTGCCCTATCTCAAGAAGTAATGCTACGTTCTGGTTGAAATTTGGAATATATGTGAATCCATACGTAAACAGGCTTTGGTTCAATTTTGACTCCAATCGCTCCAAGAGGTGTTGATTTTTTTTTGCGAATAAAAATATTTTTATTAATGCAACAATAAGAAAGATAAATCGTAATAGATTGTCGTCTGCGTATTTCTCGTGATTTTAATTGTATGGAAATGATCAGAAATATTATCTCAATGATTTAAAATTTTTAACTGTTGCCATCTTATATTTGTTAACAAATAAAATATTTGTAATTAATTCAAGCAAGGCTTTTAAAATAACTTTCAATTTTCGCTCTTTGCTTTGCTTTTGCAATAATTCAGACATTGGGATAGTCGTCAAGATTTTGCATGTGAATATTGCTTGCTTTTGTTGGGAATATTGCTTCCTCGTCAAGCATGGGGAGGGATCAGAAAAAAAAAGAAAAATATAGAAGAAAGTTTCGTGATGGCCGCAACATACTAGTTTCAGCTGCATCGTTTACTGCTTTAAACATTGAAACAGTCTTTTTCACATCAAAGAATGAAATATTATTGACCATACCATAAAAGCTGGATGAATTTTTGTAGAGCAGCTTTTGAGATAATTGGGTCCACATTTTCGTACACCTTTTCAAAAAGCACATCTTTTTGTCGCGTGCTTTGACTGTCAAAATGCATTGAAGGCAAGGTTTCACGTATATTGTTACTACAAACAAGCAGACATCAATGTTTCATTTTCCTTCGTATCTAATTTTAGTTGTGAACTAAATAGTAATAGTTTAAGGAGTAAATCGCTCGAGCCGTCCATCGAGCTTGGTGCATGGCTCCCGGTGGTCTTATTTTAAATTCATTTTCTGTATCTACACCTAAAAATATGATAGACAGTTCTATCAACTCTTGATAGTCATCCCTGACCGTTATATTAGTGAGTTCAGCACGGTAAAAGTCAAGTAAATTTTTAAGTTAGGGTACAGTTCGGAACAACTCCGCAGCTTCTCCATAGCACTGTATTTTAGTGGGATAGATCAGTTCATATATATGATGGCGGCAAGCAAAGGAAAGCATTTCTCAATCAAATATTTGCTCAAGAATAGCGCAAGATTGGAAGCTGTAGTATCACAACAAAGAGTTTTGAACTTTGTCTTCGAGATTCCAATCTAAAACTGCCTTTCAAGCAGCCTGTGTTCGTTCTTTTCCTGTAGAATTATCCAGTTTAGATTCAGCAATGAGTTGTTTGTCACATCCTTATGAAATAACTATAAATAAGCGATATTCTTTTGATTATTGAGCCCTCAAAGCAGGCAGCACTTTCATATCCCAAGGTAAATTCACTACATGTCAACATGTGGTACCTCGTACTGAAAACCAATTTTTATTCTTTCCTCGTGCTCCTTCCGCTTTTCGGTTCGAATTCTTTGAATTGAAGATACCTATGGGAAATTCATCAATGTTACACTCAAGTGCGTCAATAGTAGCTTCAAGAATCAACACATAATCTCGTATACTTGGATACCTGTCCAATGCAGCAACTGACTTTGGAGTAATAAAATCGCTCCTCATTACATATTTACTTGCTCCAGGTTCTGACAATTCTTGTTCCAGGTTCTGGAATACTTGTTCAAGGTACTGAAATACTTGTTCCAGGTTCTGATATACTTCTTCCAGGTTCTAATATACTTGTTCCAGGTTCTGATAAATTGTTCCAGGTACTGCTTTATATGTTTTATGGAAATCTTCTGAATTAATATTTTCACTAAAGCTCGAAGAGGCATTTTCTTGTACAGGTTCATACAATTCCGAGGATGTTGAAGCAAAACCTGTTGCGCCTGTTTTCTTCTTCGACAGCTCAAAATCGGGCCCTTTCCTCTTTGTCGGCCAGTTTTTTTATCCACCCCACCTAAAGTGACCATGTCGGCCGGGCTCTCTTTGGAATTGCAAGAAAATCCCGCCTTCCTCTATTTTTATTAACCGAAGTGCATCAGCATGTGCAATATTGAAAAAATTGTTTAAATTACTCTCAAATTCTTGTTGGCTTTGCCTATACTTCTTGCAGTTTTTTTGGATTTTTTTCGTAAGTTTCTCCAAATTTGATACAGCTTTTTAAGTTTATTCACACAGTTTGGCAACGATTTGGTGGGAATGCGTGCATTTTCCCAAAAGATGACGCATTCCCCAGTAGCGAGATTTGCACTTTCACTGATGGTTAAATTTACTTCTCGAATGTTATAAAACAAAACAGACAGAACTTGTCCGTTAGAGGGAAGTTTCAAACCCGTAATTTGGTGTTTTACGACTCCTATTAAAAATATCTCTATTTTCGAACTTCGCAATTCCAGTGCCATGTTTCGTTCCCTATGGAACGACTATTCTGCGCTCGCTGACCGCAATGCATTCGTACTGACACGTTTGACGGTTTGCAAATTGCCACGGAAAAGCCCCCCCCCCTCCCCAACATACGTTTTTTTCAGTTTTCATTTGTTTTCTGAGTGCTTTTTACAGCTGTTTTGAGATTCGCAAAGTATAGCGTCGCAAACGTTTGCTTGCTCATGAATACACGTGCTATTTGCACATTTAGGCCTTTAGGCACAAGTCGGCACGGGTTACCGTGCTTCAAATTGCATGAAACTTTTTTTATAACGGTTTTGATGTAAAAGGAAAAAAATAAGAGGGTATGCGTTCGAAAAAAACGACTTTCATTTTTTTGGGACACCCTAATATATATATATATATATATATATATATATATATATCTTACTAATATTATATATGTGAAAGTTTGTGTGGATGTATGGATGTATGGATGGATGTATGGATGTTTGTTACTCTTTCACGCAAAAACTACTGAACGGATTTTGATGAAACTTTACAATAATATAGCTTATGCATCAGAATAACACATAGGGTAGTTTTCGTCCCGTTATGGGGGGCAAAACCCCCTTAGGGGGGCAATAAAACACAATTTTTGTATAAATTCTCTAATATTGGGATGAAAAAATACTTGCACATATTTACATTATATGTCCATCGAAAGCTCTGATTTTTCTGCTGAAGATGGCACCTGTTCGAAATTTCTAAGTAGAATAAAAAACGAGTTATGAGCTTTTTAGATCCATGTTCGAAGGCTTTCCTCAACTCAATACAGTATTTAGTGTATCATCTCAACTCCCTGTCGATAGCGACAATTGTTGTATTGCTGACTTTCTTTGCTTTTCGTGATTGTTCAAGGCTTTTCTCAAGTCAAATCTTGAAGTAAGATTTTTGCACAAGATTGGCAAATAATACATGATTTGGCTGATGATTTTACATTTAAACGGAACTTTAATGTAATTAATGGTTTTTATTATTATTTATGCTGATTGAACACTTACTCATTATCCAAACAACCAGCAGATCGCCAAAAAATTTGCAGAAAGATTTCCGTAGCTGATGCATTTGGCAGTTTTTTTCAACGTTGCTGTTTTTGAAGCCGAAGACTACGTCATAATGTTTCTCAGCTTTCACCATGTAAACAAAATATCGCCAATCAAAAAATTTTCAAAAGACTTTTTTTACTGTATTAAATAATCCAGCAACTAAATTAGGCAAATCCATAAACAGCACAAAAACTTCCATTAATTTTCCTTTTTGCACAATTTCAAACAATCGCCAAATTTTATTACTTATTTCGGTAACATTTCGGATGAAACTGTTTAGCGCCATTTTATGGTGACCAAAAATATCTCAGCATCTGGCGACGATATCTCTGTAACGAAAATTAATATATCGTTTTACAAAGTAAGGAAAGAATGGGGGAGCATCATCGAAGGTATCCCGAAACGACTTTCGCAAATTCGGTAAAATCGCATCAAGAGCCACAATGATTAAAATTTCCCGAAATAACTAAAGCAAGTATAAGGGGATTACGAGCGCAGCTACTTTTTTTTAATCACTTCGTACTTCATTAGCCATACAGAGAAGGTTTTAGACTCCATGTTAAAAAAAGTATCAACAGATTAATCTTTTTAAACATGAGAAGATTAATTTCATGTTTTTTAAATTTGTGTATATGCTTAAATATAGTGCTTTCGTTTCTAAATCAATACTACTTTGTTCTTTATACTTATTGCTATTTTAGTTTTATGGGTAAGGAAGAAACTCGATTTTTAATCACGTCAAAAAGATGTGTTTTAAATTCTTTCACTTAAAACAGAAAACAAAAGCAAGTAACGATTTTTTCTAATAATTATTACTGACCCAGGCAACGCCGGGTATTTTTGCTAGTATATATATATATTTGGCTTTTAAAATAATTCGTTATAAATAATTCGTTATTTCGGGGTTTATCATTCGGTAAATAGGGGTTTTCGCCTTCATTTTAGTCGGGGAGAGAGAAAAATTCGCTAAATCGCGAAATTCGTTAAATAGAGGTTCGTTAAATCCGGGTCCGACTGTATTACTTACTTCTAAGTTTAATAAACAGTTAGTTTTCACAACCTCGGTTACATCGTGGTTTCGGATATATTGCGCTTCTTTGCTGTCTCCCGACAAACGCGATGTACCGAGCGTTCTAACTGATGTCATTAAAACACACGTTTTGCATTGAGCGTCAACAAACGTTTCTACTAGATTCAGTAATATGGAAGCTGAAACGATCAATTGTATCGCTTTTTCTTACTGACATTAAAACAGACATTTTCGGTAGAAAAATTAATGCATAAAACTCTTGACGGAGAAGGAATTTCTTTAGGAGAGGTTTTAATTTCTCTGAGAGACGTGATTTAGGCGAATTGTTTTTAGCTATATTTGTAACTAGTGGTATCCGCGCGGCTTTGTCCGTTATAGAAAAATTAAAAGGTCTTTTGGTTCGCCTGTATATTTACAAATAATGTATGGTGAATTTTCTCGCCAATTGGCTTGTACCCATGTTAAGGTTCCACGTTATGATAATTTCGTATCTCGCCAATTGGCTCGTGCCCAAGTTACGATTCCACGTTATGATAATTTCACAATTTACTCGCCCATCTTATGATATTTTTGTTCTTAAAATTGGAATAGGAAAAGAACCACATCGAATTTTTGAAAAATCGCTTCGAGGTGCACACCCCATGCTACAAACTAACTTTGTGCCATATTTCATGAAAATCGGCCGAACGGTCTAGGAGCTATGCGCGTCACAGAGATTCAGACATCCTACAGACATCCTCCGGACAGAGAGATTTTCAGCTTTATTATTAGTAAAGATTTGAACGAAAATTCCTTCCATTAAATTATTAATTCATTATTCTGATTTTTTTTTTTTTTAAAGGGCTGTCACGGGAGGAGGAAAAACGAAAATAAATAAAAACGAAATTAAACATAACTTTCATGCAATTAGTGCGAGGGGAAATTTTCAAAAATATTCATTTGTTAAAAAATGTTCCTATTGTTTTAATATTTTAACTGATGTTTCTGGTAAAATGGTGCAATACTTTCGCGTACAAACTAAATAACTGGGGTCTAGTGGGGTCGGTACGGCATTCCAGTACTTTTCTATTGGGCGGAATGCTTGTTCCAGACCATTATTACAAGTATTTTTTTTTTTTCTAGTCCTAATTAATCTTCAAAACAGACTACTTTCCCTCTGTTCAAATGTAAATCCTACCCAGAATGAATTTTTTAAAACATCTCTTTAAATCATATATTAAATAACATTATTTTTAAATGCTAAAGTCGACCTCAGCGTATGAAGAAACGAGATACCGTGTTTTGATACTTGTTACATTTACTTCGTTCTGACACTATTATTTATGTCGGTATATTTTATTAGCTATCAATAATAAAGTATTAATTTTTAATCCGTGTTTCTTAAAAGTAATTACGGATTATTTATAGTGATTTTACTTTTTCTAGCTCTGCATTCCGGTAAGAAAAAAATCATTTCAACAACACTGCAAAGTTGTTATGATATTGTTTAGGAAAATATTTTACTGTAAATTTGCGTGATTAAGTTTTAATTTTCAAATTTAATTTTAATTTCCACTGACTATTTAATTTAAATATCGTCTGGCGGAAAGAGGGAAGCTTTCTAGAACCCACTTGCTGAAAAGAATAATTAAAAAAAAGAAAAAAAAAAAAGGAGAGAATTCGGTGATTACAAAAGCACATTAAATTTTCTAACCACTAAAAATAATTAATGCTTACCAATTCAAATATAATTAGATTCAGAATATTTGAGAAAGCATGAGAACAGAATACGAAAATGGAATGCCTTCGCATTCCAAACTCACCGTTCCGCAGACGAGGGCGAGAGGAACTATTTTCGCAGAACCTTGAGAGAGGGTGACCAATTTGGCTAATGGCTCCGGCGCTTCACCACACTCACAAAAAAAGATATTTATCGCCTGGACTGAGCCACCGGATCAACTTCTAATAATAATTCGTTACGTTGCTTTTCATTATTTCATCTCCGTTTTCCCCTCCTTCCAGAGAAAATAATAAAAATAGAATCGCTTTTTCCTCTTGCGTCAGAGAACCTGGTCTTGATTTCTCACCGGACCGTAGGAAGTTCAAGCAGACGATGAGGGATATCCTCTCGGATTCGTAGATCCGACAGGTGTCTGTGACGTAGGGCGGGTAACCGGTTCGCGAGATCTGTTCTCACATGGGAGGTAGGAGAGAGTTCCTAAAATATCCCTTCCTATTTTAAATAATGACGCGTGTACAGTCTCAAACGACAAAAATCACGTGCCTCATGAGGAAAAACTTCGAAATTTCATTGAAGTTAAATGACGAAACGAAATCGTAACCGTTTACGTTTGCGCAGAAAAGGTTGAAAGTTCAGATTTGAGCAGGATGTTATCATTTGAGAGTAGTAGTTACTAAAGCGATTACCTTCTAAAGGGACCCATAGGTGGATTTAGAAAATTTATTAATAAGAGGCTTAATAATTAAATCACGACTCCTGTTTCCATATTTGTCGTAAAACTACATCCCGAGTTATAAGTTGATCGTTTTATGAATCTTTTTCAAATGAAAATCTTGTATATAGGATTCATTTATTTATATAAATGAATAAATATATAAATAAAATAAAAAAGTATATAAGTAAACAATAAACTAAAATAAAATTAAGAGAGAGAGAGAGAGAGAGAGAGAATGATAGTAAGAAGGATTTTTAATTGATTAGCTTTTAAATTCTGAGGTTTATTCATTCTGAGGTTTATTCATATTGATCAGACAAGCATATAATAACTGTATTATGCACACACATCCCTTTTTCAAATTCAATAAAATTCACAAAAAATTGAAAAAACTTTTTTTTGATTTGACTTCTGACCCAGCATATGTAACAGATGAAATTTGGTAAAATATAGTAGACTCTCTATTTATTACGCGGGGGTTACGTTCCACGGAAATGTCACGTAAATTGAACCCGCGTAAATTGAGATCTAATACTAGTGCTAAAATAAGGGTTTGGTTCCGTAGATAACAGAATACTTCATTCTAGTGAAGACTAATTGTATAAGTTTAATGTGTACTTATATCGACTTTTATGCACAACATGCATAAAGAAAACACAAATTAATTTCGTGTTCTGTTTATAAAGAGGAGTTGGCTATGATCGTCTTTTGGCAGCCATTAAAAATTTTTCTCTGTAATTCTTTGCAGAGCATTAACGCATCCATGATCACTTGCGTCATTTCCATGATAGAATCTTCCTTCACTAACAAATCAGAAAGATCATTTCTATTGTCTAGGAATGGCTCAAAATTTCAATGTGAACGTTTTTGGTTGTGCGTCACCGACGTCGGTATCCTCGTTGGTTTTGGCATCCTTTGTCACTCCTAAAAGTTCTGAACGGTTAGAGTTTAATAACTTAACTTCTGGAAAGAGCTCTGGAACCAATCACATAAAATGTCTCCGGTGGTCCAAGCTCGATGATTAGCGCGTCAAAATGCAGTTGATTAAGCGTAATCTGCAATCTTTAGGAGTTTGGACTGTGAAGGAGGGAAAAATTTAATCTGTTTGTATTGCCGCATCCGCGTAAAACCGAAACTCATTCGCGTAAAATAAAATAAAGGTATCAAATCTTAAACCGCGTATAATCGAAACCGCGTAAAATAAACCCGCGTAATACGAGGGTCTACTGTAATGAAAAAAGTGACTAAAGTCCTTCACCTCAACTGGTAGGAATATTAAAGAATAAAGGGAAAGAAAGAAGAAGAAGACGAAGAAAGGGTAAAAAAGAAATTCAGGAAAGAAAGACAAGGGTAAAGGAATATAAGTGTACTATGCGAAATAAAGTCGTTTTTCAGCAAATTATGTCTCAAGACATAAAAATGAGAATTTATGTAGTGAAATGTGGGGCAAAGTTGAAATGGTACAAATGTTGTTCGGAAAGTTATCTCTGAAGATCTAAGTATTTAATAATGTAAGCAGTTTTAAAAAATTGATACTCATATTGTAATATTTTGTAGTGCGTCAAACAAAACAAATACAATACAATACTTTTACAATAATTACAAAATAAAACAATACTAATTTTACTACGATCGTTTCTGAATCTTTTTGTCGAAATAAATGCGTAAAATTTGAAGAAGCCGACTGAAGTTGCGGTTAAAAGTCTCGGGTAATCGGTGTTTGACCACACACGTTCTTCATTCACAAGTTCTTTAAACTAAACACAATTCAAAGTTGCTTGTTTGAGAAAATATTATCTTTAGTAATAATAAAGCTGAAAGTCTCTCTGTCTGGATCTCTGTGACGCACATAGCGCCTAGATCGTTCGGCAGATTTTCATGAAATTTGGCACAGAATTAGTTTGTAGCATGGGGATGTGCACCTCGAAGCGATTTTTCGAAAATTCGATTTTGTTCTTTTTCCATTCCAATCTTAAGAACATTTTCTCGAGCAAAATTATCATAATATAGACGAGTAAATTACCAAGTTATCATAACGTGGAACAGTAATATGGCCAAGACAGTTGGCGAGAAATTCACCATACACTATTTGTAAATATACAGGCTAACCAAAAGCCCTTTTAATTTTCTACTACGGGCAAAGCCGTGCGGGCACCACTAGTGAGTAATAAAAAAAAGAAGAAAGAAGAAGAAAAAGAAAAGGAGAAAAATCGTGCAACTGAAAGAAACTTTAGCTTTTGAAAACAAGACAATCTACTATTAGTGCAAAAAAGAAAAGGCAGAGATCAGTAAAGCTAAGTACATGAAAGAATGAAACACAGCTGAGATTTCAAATGGTTACAACTATTTTAAATTTCATATTTTTACACTGAATGCCAAATTTCAAATTTTTACACTATCAAGGTAACGGTACGGACTTGTTTTTCCAGAAAGAAATTTTAAACTTGATTCTGATATGTATCGTAGATGCTGAATCCGATGGGGGGGGGGGGGGAATCTAGTTTTTCAGAGGCAGGGATTTAGTTGGAATCGCGTTGCCTGTCGTCTCTTTTGGCGGCTAGGATTTGATTTTTTTTTTGGTAGCCATTTTCGGTGACCGGTTATATTTGAACCATGTTTCACATTTGTTTCTGGAAAAACAATTCCGTACCTAAGTGTCAGATATGATTTTTTTTTTTTTTACATTGAATGTCATATACTGAATCGGCGGTTTCAGAAAGCAAAAACTGAGTCGTTTCGTAAAAAGTAGATAGTGTTGAGCGTGTTTTCTGGAGGCGATTTTTCATTATTCTAATAATGCTAGAAAATAATCTGTCGTGGTAGGTGAAAGGGTAAAAATGGGGTCGTTTCCAAAATTTTAAAAATATTTTTTTCTGAAAGAGCATGCTTAAAAACATAGGATCTAACCATTTTTTAAATAATTTGACTAAGTTTACTATTTAAAAAAAAATACTTTAATCAGCGCGCTTTCACTATTACGCTTCTGCCAATGACATCACAAATGATGAAATGCCATTCCCTGTTGCCATTCGCAGAACGTAATATTTAATTCGCTTCTTTACTCACGTGTACTGGCAACGATAGGGTTGATAGCAAGCATAGAGCGCAAATTTCATTCGCTTCTTGATTATGAAAACGTGGAATCGCGGCAGACAGATGCGCCAAAATGCACCATTTGTGACGTCATAAAGAGCACGCCTTGTTTGAAAAAACGAATAGTTTAAAATAATATTAAAAAAATAACTGTTGTGAAAATGAAAGTATTTTCTGGTTCCATGCTATTTTTTTTTTTTTTTTGCTTATTCTATCAATTTCAGTGATTAAAAGTAGCACTTTTGACTGAAGGAAACAAACCCATTGCCTTTATATCAGAGATTGGGGTTCCAATTTGACGTGTTCCAATAAATATCTGTACCTCAAAGCCAGAGGAGGGCGTAAAAACGTTTGTTTACTGAATAAAAAAGTTGGAACTAGCACTCTTACAAAACTGGTCAATAAATCTAAAGTTTTTTTTTGAGCAATCACATTGCTTATTGTTCTCACTTGACTGTTTTGAATTCCTATGATTTTATTTTCCCGCCGCCTCCCTCTGCAGCACCACCGTCAACCGCCCCCTCCCGATGCTGTTCCTCTAGCGAAAACTGTCTCCAGATTGCGTCCATATCCTACACATACACACACGCATACATACACACACCTGCACGCACACATACACAGACGCACGCACACACACACTCATGCCTGCACACAGACACAAACACACACGCGATTGCAAAAAACATAATTTGAATTCCAGATGTCAAAATTCAAATTGATTTAAAAATTTTTTTTTTCTTTTTTTACAAAATTCCGTTGGCTTAATACGGAACAGGAATCTATTCATACAGCCTGACTGCCGATAAGACGGTAAGGCTAACATCCGGTTTAAAGGCGGTGATGGACGAATATATTACTTTTCAGGGACACTACCTTTTTAATGTGAAACTAGTGGCACCCGCACGGCTTTGCCCGTAGTAGAAAATTAAAAGATCTTTTGATTCGCCTGTATATTAACAAATAATGTATGATGAATTTCTCGCCAACTGGCTTGTCCATGTTACGGTTCCACGTTGTGATAACTTGGTATTTTGCTCGTCCATCTTATGATAATTTTGCTTGGGAAAATGTTCTTAAAATTGGAATAGAAAAAGAACAAATTCGAATTTTCGAAAAATCGCTTCCAGGTGCACACCCCCATGCTACAAACTAATTCTGTGCCAAATTTCATGAAAATTGGCCGAACGGTCTAGGCTCTATGCGCGTCACAGAGATCCGGACAGAGAGACTTTCAGCTTTATTATTAGTAACGATTATCGAGTTTTAGGTGCTCTAAAAATGAAATATTGCCCTCACGTCGATCGTTTTAACCTATGGTTTCGTACTGCGGTAGGGATTGACGGACATAAGTATACATCCATTTTATCGCGATTTTCATTATTGGTGACGTCAGAGCTTTACTCGATCAGTGATTTTGGCTATTACATAATGAGGATATTTAGCTCAGGGGCAACGCGGTGGGTGAAAATTTTCCCTACTCGGCAGATTTTTGTCTGACGAGTCGGCAAATTTGGAGACAGAAATGCAGTTTTTAAATGCTTGGTTGTTCTTCCTTTTCATAAGATGTACTTGCGTATGTTTGTTATCGTATTTAATGATTCGGCAAAATTTAGAGTTCTATTTGGCAAATTGAGAATTTCCACTCTCCCAAAAATTCAATTTCGGAGCACCCCTGATTTGCCTGTGGCGTACGTCAGAGAGCACATAACCTAACTTTGCCCCCGAACCTTGAGGTCCTTTTGGTTCAGTGGTTAAAGCACTGGGTTAGCATCACAAAGGTTCGTGGCTCAAATCCCGACCCGGACATTCATCATCCATGTCATGGTGATCCATATGCCACATAATGGTGGCCCGGACGTGATCGGGCGCGTGCGTGAGCGCCAGCGGTCGGGCGGACGACCGACCAAGTGCTCAATGCTCGAGGAATGTTGGGCCTATGGCGTATTCTTAATGCTGCGTTACATGGCGCCATCTGTTGCGTAGCCGGGTCACCATTATGTGGATCACCGTGACATGGATGATAATTGTCCGGGTCGGGATTTGAACCACGGACCTTTGTGATGCCAACCCAGTGCTTTAACCACTGAACCAAAAGGACCTCAAGCTTCGGGGGTAAAGTTAGGTTATGTGCTCTCTGACGTAAGCCTCATACCTATTCAAGCTGAGAGAACGCATAATTACTTAGGATAAACAGGAAAAGCACATCAAAATTTCAATAAAAGCCCCTAAAAATTATAGTCAAGAAAAGGAAACGTCCGTAAATATCCAGCATTATCTAATACCATTTATTGCTAAAAACCTCAATTCCAACAAAACATTCTAATGTGAAGCGCATGTTAAGTGCCCGCAATATTTACCAAAAGTTATCTAAAAAGGAAAAGTACGAAAATGTTATTTGAATTTCAAGCTCAAGGACTATAATTACCATAAACCGTCCAAATCATTCCGTTTTTCTAAATCTAATTTTCCGTAACCAAAGTCAGATAAGATCGGCCATTTATTTGTTTGAAGGACTTTTTTTTTAAAAAACAGCTTGGATTATTGATCTTGGATATTTGATGATGCTATTAAAGACTCCAATCAAACCGCTAACAATGGCCGACATAGAAAGCTTCATGAATTTCTGTTCCATTTGGTGTGCATTGATGCGAATCACATATGCATTTATGTATAAATTCTTACTTGTAACGAGATTTTGATATATTTGACCAAATTCTAAGTGTAAGAGAGCGAATATCGATCGTCTGCGAACGCCATTCAGTTGATACTTTCTCGATAGTAGGAGTTCGCAACCCTATTGTTCGCGGGCACAGTTGCGCCCACCAAGCCCGCCTTGTGCGATCAGGATAAAAGGAAATTGATTATTCATAAAATGTTGCGCTGAAGTTTTTTTTTCAGCAATCACGACTGCTTATTGCTTTCTCTTGACTGTTTTTGGCGTGCTATCATTTTATTTTCCCACCGCCACCCTCCGCAGCATCACCGTCGACCGGCTCCTCACGATGCTGCTCCTAGAGCGAAAGCCGTCTCCAGGTTGCATCCATGTCCTACACACACGTGCATACATACACAACTACACACACTCACGCACACATACACACACACACAAACACACACATACACCTACACACATACGCAAACACATACACACACAAACACGCATACATACAGACACCTACACATACACACACACACAACATACACACACACATACACACAACTACCCACACATTCATGCCTGCACACAGACACAATCACATATGCCTACACACACATACACATACCCCCCCCCCACACACATTCATACACATAACTACCCACACACTTATGCCAGCATACAGACACAAATACACATGCACACATACACATACCTCCTACACACATACCCCACACACAAACACGCACGCCTACATACACACACTCGTGATTGCGAAAAACATAATTTGAATTAAAGATGTCAAAATTCAAATTAATTTTTCTTTTCTTTTTTTCATTTTTAATAATTAACCACCCAAAGGCAGAAATTGCGTATCTATGCTAATAATATAAAGCTGAAGAGTTTGTTTGAACGCGCTAATCTCAGGAACTACTGGTTCGAATTGAAAAATTATTTTTTTGTTGAAAAGTCCATTCACTGAGGAAGGCTATAGGCTATATAACATCACGCTATGACTAATAGGAGTGGAATAATAAATTGAAATTAAATCAATGATAATCACGATAAGTTTTTTGTTGCATCAATAGCTCAAACTTCTGTTGCCCGAATTGCTCAATCGGTAAAGCGTTCATCCAGCAACCTTAAGGGTCTCGAGTTCGAACGCGGCTGCTGGTGGGAAGATTTTCAGCTTTACTCGACTCAGTTAAAATTAATTAATTTGTAAATCAAGGGGTTTCAATTTTTTTTATTGATTTTTTTTTCGATTTTCTTATTAAACGGAAAACATCGATGTGGATAAGGGTGTGTAATTTTTTACTATAGGTTTATCACATATATATCACAGCGTGATGTATTTAAAATAGTTTTTTTTTAAATACATCGTTGTTTTATTAACGCGGCTAAAAATGAATAAAGGAAAGTATAAATTGTTTCTCAATATTATTACTGACCCAGGCAACGCTGGGTATGTTTGCTAGTCTTTACTAATAATAAAGCTGAAAGTCTCTCTGTCCGGAGGATGTCTGTAGGATGTCTGGATGTTTGGATCTCTGTGACGCTCATAGCGCCTAGACCGTTCGGCCGATTTTCATGAAATTTGGCACAAAGTTAGTTTGTAGCATGGGGGTATGCACCTCGAAGCGATTTTTCGAAAATTCGATGTGGTTCTTTTTCTATTCCAATTTTAAGAACAAAAGTATCATAAGATGGACGAGTAAATTACGAAATTATCATAACATGGAACCGTAACATGGGCACAAGCCAATTGGCGAGATACGAAACTATCATAACGAGGAACCGTAACATTTGCACAAGCCAATTGGAGAGAAAATTCACCATACATTATTTGTAAATATACAGGCGAACCAAAAGACCTTTTAATTTTTCTATTGCGGGCAAAGCCGTGCGGGTACCACTAGTAGAAAATAAAAGCACATTTCCCAGCTTCTTCCCATAACAACAAAAGAACTGGGCGGATAAATTTTTGGTATCATGGTCGACATTATCCAAAAAGCCATTACATGAAATGAGCATTTCTGAAAAATAATTTAGAGAAACAATTTAAAAAATGAAATAGTTTTCCGACTTCATACACTTGTTGTCGAAAATTATAATATTCGACAGTGAGAGTCACATAAAATCAAAGTACATGAACAACTTACAGATGAGCACCATTCCTTTACGACTAGTAAAATTTATCTGCTCGCCTGATTACGAAAACATGACCAATAAAACGCAGTTCCAAAAATCATGTTGACTTTGAAATTCACACATTTTATATTTCAGAAATTGTAGATTTTGTATTCATTATTTAGTTTTATTCATTTTACATGTGCGAAGATTAACAAAAAAATTTTACTGCTAAGTTATTTTTTTTAAAAAATTACCTTAAATTATTTTTCTTTTTTAACACTGTGGTTATGTATTATTAGCTGTATCCTCCTCTTTCAACATATCTAGAAAAAGTTAATGATGCCATTGACGCGACTGTTATTTTAGAACTCGTTCCTACAGGGGTGTCCAGCAAAAGACTCCCTGGTTTCAAAATTAAATATCTCGAATACCAAGGATGATATTGAATAAAATAAACTGTATGTTTATTGGGAAACCCATAAAAATCAAATACAGTTGACGCTCATTATAACGACCACACATTATAAAGACCGTCCCATTATAACGACCAGTGGTAAAAATTCCAACTTTGTTCCTATGAAGTCTACGTTGATTTGCCTTCGTTATAACGACCGTTCTGTATCGTCTAATCCAATACAACGACCGAATTCAGCGGACGCTATTTCTGGTGTTCTTTCCAATAAAACAAATCTGTAGCTTCAAATGACCTTGATTTATTGTTTACGGACATTTGCCTGAAGTTTTCAATGTAAAATCCAACTTTGAGAGGGGGTGGGGGGGGGGGGAGAGAATTACCATTCACCACAACTAGCACAAAAAAAAAAAAAAAAAATGGGAGGAAAAATCGAGAAATTTCCAGATTGCTAAGAAAAGGGAGTTGACAGATGTGTTGGTAGTTTTGTGTTTGAATCTAGTGATTTTTAAGATTTGGGGTTCTCGAGGGACTTTTAAATGTTTCTTTGAAAAGCAAGAAAAACACAATTCATCACCTATATCTGAAACGGAAAATAAGGTTTTGCAAAAATCACGTCTGCTAAAAAGGCAAACATCTGTTTCTGGTCAGAAAATGTAGTGGTAGCAGTAGTAGTAGCAGATTTGTAAGTGTGTAACATTTTCCTCCCTATATTTTCTACTTTAAAATTTGTTTAATATTCTCTCATAGTATTTTGCACACGATTTTTCTAAAAATTCCTATTAAAAAAAACAATTTGAGCATTTAACTGGAATGTTTGAAAAAGTACCATTTTTTTTGGAACAGCGCATGCATGATGACTGTGTATATTTTTTAAAATTATACCTCTTATAACGACCACTCGTTATAAAGACCTTTTTTTCTGGGAGGAGATGGTCGTTATATCGAGCGTCGACTGTACAGGAATACGGAAATTAATTTAAAAAACTGCCAACAGGTGGCGCTGCACAATATAATTGCAATAGAAGTCTCCATAAATAGTGCTGTGAAGAGGTTTGTTGTTTCAGAAGTAGTTTAGTCTCTCAGATATGCTTACATATACGCTGGAAAGTATCGTCCAACCTCTTCGCAGCACTATTTATGCAGACTTTTATTGCAATTACAGCGTGCAGCGCCACCTGTTGGAACTTTTAAAAACTAATTTACAAGTTCCTGTATATGATTTTTATGGGTTTCACAATAAACGTACCGTTTATTTTATTCCAATATCGTCCTTTGTTTTAGAGATATTTAATTTTGAAACCAGTGAGTTCTTTGCTGGACACCCTGTAAGTACCAAAAGGTTGCGGACCGCTGCTCTACAGCTTTTCAATGTCGTTATCGTTCAATAATCCCGAGTTATTCTCCCTATACTAATTCAATAATTTTGTGTTTCAGATATAGGTTCTTTGCTATTAGTAGAAATTAGTGGCTTCAAAGTATCAGTAGCTCTATCGATTACTCTTACTGTTTTCCATTGTTGAAGCTTATGGATAGTTCTTTTTAGTACCAATAGCGTTATCTTACTTGAAATCTTTATTATCTTGATTTAAAATTTAGTTTTGCATTTCGAGAATTATTTTTACATCGTTTATACTTTATGCAGTTAAAACATAGGTTTCTTCCTATAGGCGAAATGGCTAGTCATAGACATAGTTAAGAGTTTCATAAATTTTGAACTGTTGTTACACTATGATGTAACAGTTACAGTTTATGGAAAAAGGTAATTCAAACGGTGTTTGAACTTAGAAATTGCACTTTTATAGTTGTGAAATTTTTATTAGTTGTCAACTATGTTGTATATAATTTTTTATTTTTCTTTTCTGAGATAAATAGAATATGCTGGTTAGATCAGGTTATGGTCACCCTCACTTAGCAATGGGCATACTAAAAACTAATTATGACCTCCCTTCTTGAGAGAGGGTTGGTTAAACAAACCTCACGTTTATATGTTCCCATATGAAAGGCTACAATCAGAAAAGGCCAACATCCAACGGAAATATTCGATCTTTCAACGAAGTCTTTGAAACGTGAATGTTGATATTCACCGGCTTATGTCGACATTTACCAGATTTCGGACTGCTGCAGTAACATTATTAACAAATAAAAAGTGGTTAATATGGCTTAAGGTATCCGACTGCGTTCGAAGACATTTTTTTGGAAAAAAAACCTGGACATTTTTTAAAATGTTATTTTTTAACTGCATATGTTTCAAAACTATGAAAAAAATGCAAAAACAAGCTTTTAAAATTCTATTTTTAAAAAAATGGACAAATTTGAAGAAAAATAGCGAAAAAACGTGTCTTACGCTAACAGCTATGGACAAAATTTGGTTCTAATCACACACAAACCCTTGTAGTAATACATTTGTATGACACTAATGTGTGTTTGGCTCTAAAAGTTTTATTATTTTTTAAAAAAGTACTGAAATATAGCCGAACAAAGTTCCTATACTGGTATTTTTTCGTAAACAAACGCCTTTGTTTAAACTTATCCGCATGAAAATATTACTAAATAATGAAATTCAGCTTAGCTTTTAGAGGAAAACATCAAGCATATTACAGAGAACTATTTCAGAAAATTTCACATCAATACTTGAATAACTTTTTGAGATATCATTGTTACAGTAGACAGCTTTCTTCAAAAATATCGTTCTTCAGAAAACGCGTTTAAATGCAACTTCCGGTCTGGAGTTCAGTGTACGACTCTGTAATAATACAGCTATAACTCCAGTTGTAGTTCACGTAGAGTAAAAACTAAGACAGTTTTGGAAAGCTAATGAATCGGACTACAAAATGAAATCATAAAAACAATTACGAATATTTCATCGAAAATGTCGATTTCAACGCACTCGGATACCACCAGTGTGCACGGTAGGGGTGGAGAGGGGAGAGAAAAGGGACTCCTGTTGGCTTGGGCCCGAGCCTAAAAGAGGCACCAAGATTTTTAAAATGAAGGGTGAAGTATATGTAGGGGTGGCGGGGGGGGGGGTAAACAATATGGAAGGTCTCGTGAAAGTCATTTTTGACGGGCCTCAAAATTTCTGTTCACATCCCCTACCTGTGCCCCTGCATCGAGTTATTAATTGTAGTCACGTTTTAGTCAGTGTGTATAGTTTCTGGAACAGATCCATCTAGGCATGTTACTCTGCATAGACAAAAACAATAATGTCTTGCAGTCCTGCCTGACTCAACAGTTTACACTCAAATACCATTAATATTCACCAGAAATATTATTGATAGAGGCAAATTACAGTGATTAAGTTGTCTGATTTATTGAGAAACTGACGAGGAGTCGTTGTTAAGTGGATACATCGTTTTGAATAACAATACTTTTTTTAGACACGAATTCGCTTAGAAACGGGTTTGGTGGAATGGACATTTGTCCAAGGTTACTGCGATTTCATCTGTGCTTTAAGCAGTTGCTAGTATGGGTAAACTGTTTCATAACTCACAGAGAAGAAACGGTGTAAGAAATCCTTTTACATAAAATATATGCTGATTTACAGCAAACGAATATCATTATGACGTTACTTGAAGAAAAAAGCAAAGAGAGATAGGGAAAAAAAAGGTGTAGCAGGTATGCGGCTAACTTGTATCCATGAATGAATCAAAATTATGTAATGGTGGGGAAAAATAACTAAATTTAGAATGTCAAGGACACAGCCGCAAAGGCTTGTTGGGTAATCAGGCCCTGTTCGTTTTTTCAACCTGTATCCCATCTCTCTCGGCTGCTATTGATTTTGTCTCCCCCCCCCCCCTCAAAAAATATATTTTCACCTCACTTGATTCCAAATTAACATAATGTACAGAAAAGGAAGGTTGTCGCTGTTAAGGCAAAGCTATAGCAACTGTCAGTATTGGTCGCTGCTGAGGCGGCAAAGCTATAGCAACTGTCAGTATAGGTCGCTGCTGAGGCAAAGCTATAGCAACTGCCAGTATTGGTCGCTGCTGAGGCGGCAAAGCTATAGCAACTGTCAGTATAGGTCGCTGCTGAGGCAAAGCTATAGCAACTGCCAGTATTGGTCGCTGCTGAGGCGACAAAGCTATAGCAACTGTCAGTATAGGTCGCTGCTGAGGCAAAGCTATAGCAACTGTCAGTATTGGTCGCTGCTGAGGCGGCAAAGCTATAGCAACTGTCAGTATAGGTCGCTACTGAGGCAAAGCTATAGCAACTGCCAGTATTGGTCGCTGCTGAGGCGGCAAAGCTATAGCAACTGTCAGTATAGGTAGCTGCTGAGGCAAAGCTATAGCAACTGTCTATATTGCCGCAAGGACAAAGACAATTCATTTCAGGCAGTCGCTGCAGAGCACAGCCATAGTCTACATATTCATAACCGTCTACAACAGGGATTCTCAAAGCGGGTGCCGCAAAGAGATGCACGGGGTGCCGCGAAGGGTCCATGGTATCAGTATTTATACATAGAACAGGTGGCCTAGGGTGCCGTGGAATATTTCTAATTCTTCAACGAGAATCGAACAGTTTGGGTAGCCCTGCTCGAAACAACAAGGGAGGATATGGGTTCTGGCGTTGCAGGAGTCATTATTAAAGCATGTGCATGCAAATTAGTAGGGGGGGGGGCATAAGTGTAATATTTAAGAAAAAAAATAGGTGGGCTGGTACTCTTCCCCGGAAAATTTTCTAAACTGAATCCATAAAACACCGCTTTCAACTATCTTTCGCTGCTTCAGGGAAGGTCATGATCCATGCTCGATAGCAACAAGGATGAAGGCAGCGTAACTTTTTGAGCAATGGTATTTTCTTCCGAAAGTAAGGTTTTGCTCTATATATACTCAAAAACTAAAGTAAATTGAAAAAAATTAAAAATTACTTTGAATTTTGACATCTGGAATTCAAATTGTATGTTTTTCGCAATCACGAGTGTGTGTGTAGGCGTGTGTGTTTGTGTCTGTGTGCAGGTATGAGTGTGTTGGTAATTGTGTGTATGCGTGTTTGTGTGTGTGTGGGGAATGTTTATTTGTGTGTAGGCATATGTGTTTGTGTCTGTGTAGGGAATGTTTATGTGTGTAGGCATATGTGTTTGTGTGCAGGCATGAGTGTGTGGGTAGTTGTGTGTAGGTGTGTGTATGTGTAGGTGTCTGTATGTATGCGTGTGTATGTGTTTGTGTATGTGTGTAGGTGTATGTATGTGTGTGTATGTGTTTGTTTGTACGTGCGTGTATGTATGCGTGTAAGTGTAGGGTATTGACGCAACCTGGAGACAGTTTTCGCTAGAGGAGCAGCATCGTGAGGAGCCGGTAGAAGGTAATGCTGCAGAGGGTGCTGGCGGGAAAATAAAATGATAGCACATCAAAACAGTCAAATGAAAGCAATAAGCAATCGTGATTGCGCAATAATTTTCTTGCTTTGTTAACACTTAATTATTTCATCGCTTTTCACACCAAGAGCTTTGTTTATCTCTTAATTCCACCCCCTCTAAAAACTTACTCCAGGATACAACCACATACTTTAAGGACATCTTTTAAAGCCACTTACCCCTCACTTTTCGCTGCCCTCAGGAGCATTGCCCTTGAACGTCTTTTAAACTTCATCATGTCATCGAATTTCACCACGTTACAGACAATACAATAGTCAATCCTACGTGCGGCAGGGGAATGGAACCACCAGAACTGCGCAATACCTTTTCAACCCCCTTGTTTCGCTAAAATGCTTACATGTATCCCTCCTGATGCGCTTTTATCAGTGATGAGTGGAGGAAATATTTAAAATCCGCGTAATGGGTCTTCCATGCATGAAAACAATCACAAAATGATGCATTAAGCTGAACGTTTATCTCTAAAACGCTATCCACCATTTCGTGTTTTTTTTTTTTATTCATGAAAATTGCAAAACAGATTAATATCATCACTTAAGAAAGTTTATGAAAAATATTCTTTGTCTCTTTCTAATGTAATTGATCAAAATTGCCCATCGTGGTTTCGAGCACCGGTAAGTATACTTCCAATTGATCTTTTCAAGAAACAGAAGCCGGGGCTAAAACCGGTTAGGTGGTTCAGAATTGTTATTGCCATTTTTATCTGATCTTATGAATCTCTTCATTTTTTTTTTTTAAATTCAGAAAGAGCGTTGTCATACAAATTTCTTCGAGTAGTTCACTGCGCACTTTAAACAATGAAACTGGTGGTTTTTTTGTGACTATGATTACATGCAATATGTTTCACTATTTTGCGTATTCTTCCTTAACTAACTCGATAATAACGAATACTATTTCAGACTTAAATTAAACCTTATTTCGAAATTCAGAATTACCATTTGGTCTTCAGTAAGACCTCAATCGCATGACATGTTTTAAAAACTTTCAAACTTTTCAAACTCAAAAACTTTTTGGGGTGAAATGCCAACGCCAAAATAATATTGGGTGAGCACAAGAATTTATTGATAAAATCAACATGCCACTCTTTCTCTTGAACTTGAGGGGACAACTAGGGATAATATAGTAATTAGAACAAAGTAAAGTATAAAGAATGTGTTATCTAATCAAATGTTCAAAAGATTTTTCTTACATGTGCTAATGCTTGTTACAATACTACGAATCAAAAATGTAAAAGCAAAAATAAACCACTCCTTTTTTTTTCATTGAAAAGACTATTTCTTAGTTTACTTTCATTGTTGTCAAAAAAAAAAAAAAAGAGTTATTAATACATTTAACAAATCAATTCCAAGGCTGAACTTAAGTAAGCATATACTTGTGGGCGTTTTTTAAAGCTTTCTTTTTCACTATACTAGTTCAAAAGCGCTTTTTAAAAAGTGCTTTGTTCGATAAAATTAAAATTAAAAATTTGAGACTGCTTTAGAATTGGCATAAACATAAAATTATTAAGATCAACTTCAACTTTTGAGTGATGCAATCAAGAAATTATATACTCATTTTACTTCAAACACTTTAGTGCGATTTAAGTTTATGGAAATAGCCTTTAGAATTAAAAAACGATTTTTGTATTTTATTAGATGAATGCTATCATTCTTGTGTGTCTATATATAACTGCGACCCTGAATACTCTTCAAAGAGACTTTTTCGTTTCTAAATATACCCTGAAATGACACAGTCTTGACAGTAAAACATTTAAGTTGCCGGATCGAGTTCAGCCTATTCACGATAAAGCCTTTCCCTGCATGTTAAACATTACCAAAACATATTATCAAATGATCATACCGTGGCGTGAGTTTCATTATTGAAACACGCGGGTTACTCAATCATCGGCTATTAAGTAATATAGCCGATGATTGAGTAACCCGCGTGTTGTGGATTGTGGATCATGTATGAGGATTCTGCAGATGTGAGCGGCAGGAATGTTGTGAATGTCTGAGTGGCTATTAAAAATGTAGAGAGAAGTATGGACTATCTTTGGGCTCTGTTTAGCAGATCCTGAGTTAATAACAATTTTAAATCACCCTGCTCGCTAAGATACATCAGTTTTGGTGCCATCATGAAAGATGATTGTCATGAATTATTATCAAACTAGAAAATCGCCCGTCTTCGTATAAGGGGTGAAAATTTATTCTACATTTGAACGAAGCCATTGCCTGTTTGGTGATGTTTTGATGGTTGAAATGGTAACCCTAACTCCAGTGGATTAACCCTAAGCTCCAGTAGATAACGTTCATTGTTGACCGCTTTTTCGTTTCTTCATTCTCCTGATATGACACAGTCTTACCAGTAAAACTGTTAAGTTACCGGATCAAGTTCAGCCTTGTCAAAATAAAGCATTTCCCTGCATGTCAAACACTACCAAAACATATTATCAAATGATCATGCCGTGGCGCTAGTTTCATTGTTGAAACACACGGGTTACTCGATCATCGGCTATTTATTTATATGAGGATTTCAAAAGCAAGCGTGAGATATTATAACACCTCATTTACTATTAACCGGATTACCAGGAACTTTAGAAGCTCAAGAGCCCGTAACCATTTGTTTTAGAAAGTCAAACTCAATATCTATTGACACGTTATAATGCTTTGCTAAGCCGAGTAACAAGACTATTATGATCTGAAGGTAATAATCACAGCTTGTATTACATTTCCTATGAGTTATTTTTCTGATAAAACTACCTAACAATTTGAGTTTGAGGTATTGAAAAATTAGAGCTGCAAGCTTATCTCAGAAAGAATGCAACAGATTTTTGTAGTCTTTAATCAGATCAACAAACACTGTTCGGAAAAATAAAAGATGTTAGCAAATCTTTATAAGGATGCGTGAGCTTTTAAATCCCTAGTTCTGGCAGTGGTAATTTGACAATCAAAATTCTGCAGTCCAAAACTTTTTTTTTTCTTCAAAACTACAAAAAAGTTGCTGCAATTTATTTCACTGCTAATCATAGTCTACTAAAACAATGCATTTGATCATCTAGAAACTAACAGAATTTTAGCAAACCAAAATAACGACGGATGCATTTTGATACGATCTGATAGCTAGGGTAAATGGAACTCTGAAAATACGGAGTTTTTGCAGAGTGGTTTTGTTTTGCTAATTGGTAGTTTATGATCAAAACTAGTGGTTTCCGCACGGCTTTGCCTGTAGTAGAAAATTAAAAGGTCTTTTTAATTTTCTTCATTGGTTCGCCTGTATATAACAAATAATGTATGGTGAATTTCTCGCCAATTGGCTCGCCCATTTTACGGTTCCACGTTATAATAACTTGGTAATTTACTCGTCCATCTTATGATAATTTTGCTCGGGAAAATGTTCTTAAAATTGGAATAAAAAAAAACAAATCGAATTTTCGAAAAATCGCTTCGAGGTGCTCACCCTCATGCTACAAACTAACTTTGTGCCAAGTTTCATGAAAATCAGCCGAACGGACTAGGCGCTACGCGCGTCACAGACAGAGATCCAGATATCCAGACAAGCTTTATTATTAAGAAAGATTACAGTTTTCCATTTTTGGAGTAATGAAATAAATTTCATGAAGAATTGTTAGCTTCATGCAGAATGTTTGCCTATGTTCAACTCATGTTAGTCGAATGCAAAAATCTAACTCTTGCAATTATTTGTAATTTCTCGTAATTTAATGAAAACAGTGGATTGATAGTTAGTATTAACAAAAGTAATACAAGACAGAAAATAAGACTTAATAATTGATATCAGACATTTAGAAACAAGAGGCTTTGATATATTCTTACATAATGGAAAAAATCTGCATGCATGAGGGGCTGAGGTGTTGATATTACTTTCAGTATCAAATTGTAATAACTACAATTTGAAATTCGAAAAATTTCTGATAAATTGCATCTTTTTTTCCTCACCAAAAAATCTGTGTGTTTTTTTTTTTTTTTAAAGAAAATTATTCTGTAGAATTTGACGACTTTTTTGAAATTGAATGATCATAATTACACCACAGAGAAATTTTCCTTTATCTGCGAAGTGGATGGATATGACGCGTGTATAGATAAGAACTCACATTATTCTAAACAATTAATGTAAAAAATAAAAAACTTAATTGCAACGAACAAAAGCGCATACAAAGAAAATGTGATAGTTTAAGAAGAAATAAACATAGTAAGAATATGAAAAAAAAAATGTTTTGTAACCAATAATACATGACTTCATACCAATTGTTTCTATTAGCTGAATTGTTGCTTCTTTCTTCCCTTATTTATTTTTTTTTTTTTTTCCGCTGGAGAATCTTAAGTTCTTTCTTGCCCAAGTAGGCTCCATTCTGTTAAGCTAATGATTATGCTTGCTAATCAAAAGGCATTTGAATTCACTACAAGCTCCAAGGGATCAACTACAATTTTATATATTTACAGTAAAACCTCCTTAAGTCGTCATTCAAGGTACCAAAAATTTTTGACCACTTAATATGCGGAGTGACTACTTATGTGGAGTGGGAAATTAAGGAAGAAAAAAAAAGCCTTACAAATATTCATGAATAGCAGCAGAATTCTGTGAGAAAAACAATAGCTTACGTAATCAATGTCTATAAATTAGTGGAAATTTTAAAAAGGGGAAAAAATACTAATGATAGTTACTTTGTTTTGTTTTCTCTTACTTATACATTACTTAATAACAACAATTTATTTTACTGCAGTTACGGTTTATTAATACAATCTTTCAATGTGGACTGATGAAGTTGTTGCTTACGGAAAAGAACTATCTCTTCGAACACACATCAATGTAAAATTTTGTGTTTGTTGTTCCTTGTGAACGGATGTTAAATACTGACTAACTTTCTCAGGGTATTAGATTTTGTCTGTCTTTGCTGGAAGGAGTTAGATTCATATTCTCGGCACTCGGCAGAGTCACAGCAAGAAGTATGCTTTGAATGACCAAAACCGAGGATCGAGATTTCAAGGAAAATGAATATCAAACAGCCTTTCAACTAAGTCCGACACTATTTTCTAAGATCCGATAAGGAAAAGGAATTTTAGAAAACAATTTTTGAGTGACTAGTTAAGCGGGTAAAATTAAATTTTGTGACCAGTAAAGGAGAGTCATTTTACATTACTATGAATGAGACCTTGTCGGGACCAAAGAAAAACGACGACTTAAACGGAGTGACCACTTTAACCGGTCGACTACTTATTGAGGTTTCGCTGTAATCTGTTTGAGGGTGGTGAATAATGATTTGGTTCATAAAGAATGATTTACATCTAGAACATTTAAGTCAGATTAGTGATATTATTTTAAAATTTATTTTTTTTTTAATTATTAAAAGTATTTAATTAAAACCGTACATGGGAATGCATGACTCTAGGCCAAAAGCTCTGGTGGAGATGACAGCAAAATCTCTATTTGATTGCGTCCGTAATAAACACAGTAAGAAAGTTTAATGACAAATTTGATATTTTGTATCAAAAGACATTTTATATTTGTCATTTTTAGCATGAACATCTTCATCTCTATTTTTCAGTTTACATCAATGCTATTTACTAAATAGAAAAGAAAGCTTAAAAGAAAAGAAAGAGTAAGTCTGTGAGTGTATCTATAAACTATTACCCAGGAATTTTTTCTCTGAAACCAAATTGCTTCTGTATACAAGCTAAAAAACGAGATCTTATGTTTTGTTGCATGAAGAAAGGAACTTGAAAACATTTTTGACATGTTTGGTCTAAAGACACCTCAATCATATCTTTGAATCTTTTTTTTAAGAAGCAATTTACCAAATGCTTCATCTTTCAAACATGCAGAAGATGGGTACAGCATGCTTTTACAGATAGTATCTCCAGTAACAAAGTTTTCAAGTTCTCTACAGAGAAGATGTCACAAATGATATTTTAACTGTCACTCTTCTAACTCACTTGTCTAAAGATGTATCTAAATGCTTTCTGATAAAAAATATTAAAAAAAGAGCAATAAATCTTGAAAGAAAGTTACGGTTTTGCTTATTTTTCTGTTACACTCTAACTGTCCCAGCAGACAAAAAACAAATGTAGTGGTAAAAAGATTTGTTAAGAAACTCTAAGCAAGAACACGTCATATTTTTTTTTAAAGTTTTCGACATTGACTACCTATGTCATACAACGCACGTGACAAGTGAACGGGCCCGTCAACAAACTCGAATTTAATCCTTTTCAGAAGGTTCATTTATCTTTAGAAATTTTTTTTTTAAATGCATTTATAATTATTTATTTTTCTACGAAATGACCTTGAACTTGTAGCTACAAATGTCCGGCGCCACGAGTTAAGACTTTTGACGTTTTCCACCTCCAACTACAGGAATAGATATCTGACAAACGGAATTGCAGCCATCCGTTAAGTTGGTTTTCTAGAAACCCCCTTGGGTTTTGACAGATTACCTTTCAGGCTGAAGAATAAGTACCTGCTTTCTTGATATTTTCTTCTGGGAAGTAAAGATCATTTTCCGACGTATTCATTTACTTCAAAAGATAAACTCTAAACTCTGCTAATGTCTGCAAACAACTCGGCTTCTTTATTTTTTTTTATAGTCACAAGCACATACTTTAGTTTTCATTTTCTTTTAAAACTAAATAAATAGCCAATAAAAAGTGCTCAAAACGGACACAGAAACAAAAGTAATACTGTCAAAAATGAGGTAAATATTTAATTTTTAGAAAAAAGTATTAAAAAAAGAAAAGAAAGAAAGGAAGAAAATGCACGCACGCACACAAAGCGAAGCCCCGACGAAGAAATAAATGAGAATTTTAAGTACGCTACTAATTTGAATCAGGACAATCCTTTAGGACAATTTTCATTCAAAGTTTTTTTGTTTATTGAACGTTT
Source organism: Uloborus diversus (assembly GCF_026930045.1). NCBI lineage: Eukaryota > Metazoa > Arthropoda > Arachnida > Araneae > Uloboridae > Uloborus > Uloborus diversus. Next base: position 15,323,481 of record NC_072737.1, on the reverse strand, counting down.
TATCAGCAAGTACATTGATATGAATTTCTTAATAACTATTTATGCAACTTATCTTCAACAGATCTAAAAAATAATTTAAAAACGAAAACAGGAAAAAAAAAAGTCTTCCAAACTGCAGCTGAAAATTGCTCTAAAAAGTAAAAAAAAAAAAAAAAAACGGTGACCCTCTTCTTCCTATGAACTCTAATTTGAATTCTGAAACTTTGAATTCAAATTATGTTTTTCGCAATCACGAGTTGCGACAAGACCCTACTCATTAGAGTTATTGTTTCTAGAAGTGGCTCCCCCCAAGCATGTCCCTCCTCCTGGGTGGTTATGTGTGTATAGTTGTGTGTGTGCAGGCTTAGGTGTGTGCACGTAGGCCTGTGTATGTGTGTAAAGGCGCGCGCGTGTAGGCGAGGGTGTATGAGCATGCGTGTGAAGGACATGGACGCCATCACCCAGCAGAAGTGGATTCCGGAGGACAGTGCTCAGGACCAGAGCAGCCGTGCCGCCACCGGTGGGCGGTGGTGCTGCTGGTCCAAACTGAAAAAGGAACCACAACGTCAAGGACTGTCAAATGAGAACAATAAACAATCGTGATTGCTCAAAAAAAACAGGCATTTAAATTTTAAATAATGTCATTACATTTCAAGTAAAGTCAACATGAATCTCCAACGCTGTAGGTATTAAACAAACTACAACACTCTATTAAGGTTGCTTACACAGCCTCTTATTTCATCAGTGAAACGAAAGGGAATAATCGAAATTGAAAATTTCCCAGTCAATGGTCAAATGTGTCAACGTGTATTCCCAGTACAGAAAGTATGAAGCAAGCTACACTGCTCTATTAGGGTTGCTTATAGGACTTCTTATCATCAACAATTAAAAAAATAGAGAAAAATGGGATTAACAATCATGAAAAGTTGCTCATTAGATGATTAAAACCTTCTACTTATAATCCTGACCAAACAAGCAACAATACTCTATTACGACGAATTATACAATGAATTTTTTATCAGCAGCAAACAGAAATAAAACTAACAAATCGAAAAGTTTATGAGGAGATGGTTGAAGACAGTTAAAGATCTCTAATGCTGGACGCCTTAAACAAACTATATCTGGGGCAAACCTAACCTGGCAGCATTGTGAAGGCTTATTCAGACCCTAATCACAGCATTACGAAGCCCAGGCCCGACGAGATGCCATGTCAGCCTAGTCGGAAACTAGGGACCGGGTCCTGTGGGGGGGGGGGGGGGGGGGGTGGCGACAATGACGCAAAAAAGGGGGAGGAGGGGGAAGAAACTCCAAATAAGAGAAAACGCAAAAATTAAGCAAAATTTACTCTTTTGGTATTTACTGGTTTTGGTACTTATAATAGAGTTAACTGTTTTCTAGTAAGCAGTTTTGATTTTTTTTTTCTCCCCCCCCCCTTTTTTTTCTTTTTTTCCTTTTCTTTTCTCCACCCGCCATGGCTGTCTGCGGTCCTGACAAAGCTGCCAGGTTAGGTTTGCCCCAACTATACAACACTCTACCAAGGGCGCCCACATGCAAAATTGTAAGGGGGGGGCTCAGATATTTTCCCCATGGGTAAGGAGGGTATTTTCTCCATGGAAACCGATTTCAGGACAGATTAGAGTCATTAAAATATTTCATTTTTAATAACTTATTCATTAATGGCTGAAGAATAAATGTTTTTAAATTTTTGAAAAGAAAAAAGTACGAAAAGCTAGGAAGTTCTAATTTCAAAGGGGGGGGGGGGCTCAAGCCCCCTTGCCCTCTACTAAGACACAACCTCTTATCTTCAACAGTAAAACGAAGTTAAAAATTTCCCAGTCGATGGACAAGGGTGTCAACGTTCAATACTGAAGATATGTAAAAGGTACAATGCTCCTTCAAAGCTGCTTCTACAACGTCTAATCTCCAACAATTGAAAAAAAAAAAAACGAAAAAAAAAAAAAAGGAATTAACGAAATTGAAAAGTGGCTCTTTAGATGTTGAAAAATATCAACTTGTATCTCCAATACTTAAGATATGAAACACGCTACAATGCTCCATTAGGGCTACTTAAAATGTCAAAGACAGTAGGACAGTAGAATGGCAGACAGGATAATAGTTTCAGATCACGCACAGACATTAAACAGTGCTCTAAAAACATAAAATGATTGGTTGAAAAAAAAAGAGTAAATAAAATTGTAAGAAAATTAATAAAAGATCAAGACAAACTAATGATACAACAAAGAGGCTTTACGGGATTTGGGCGAATTCATTGACGTCATCCTTTGATAAATTGTTCGGTTTTGTTCTATCGGCGGTGTGTTTAGTAATTTCGATTCTTAGATCCGGACTTATTCCAAGGTCTAGGAGGAATAGATTTTTGAAAAGTTTATCGTGATGAGGAAAACTACAGAGCTCTTTTCAGAGAAGCATAAAATTATGATTATTTCTAAAAAGAAAACGAACAAGTTGAATAACAGTTTTAATAGCTGGAAAGAAATTAATCACGATATTAGGTCTTTTTAAAGACATTTTTACTTTATTATAGGACTAGTGGTACCCGCACGGCTTTGCCCGTAATAGAAAAATAAAAAGGTATTTTGTTTCGTCTGTATATTTACAAATAATGTATGGTGAATTTTCTCGCCAATTGGCCTGTACCCATGTTACGGTTCCACGTTATGATAATTTCGTATCTCGCCAATTGGCTTGTGTCCATGTTACGGTTCCACGTTATGATAATTCGTAATTTACTCGTCCGTCTTATGATAATTTTGTTCTTAAAATTGGAATAGAAAAAGAACCACATCGAATTTTCGAAAAATCGCTTCAAGGTGCACACCCCCCATGCTACAAACTAACTTTGTGCTAAATTTCATGAAAATCGGCCGAACGGTCTAGGCGCTATGCGCGTCACAGAGATCCTGACAGACAGAGATCAGGACAGAGATACTTTCAGCTTTATTATTAGTAAAGATGAGTGACGCAAAAAAAAAAAAGAGAGAGAGATTTAAAACAACCATTTTTTTTTGTTTCAGTTGCAATTACAATTTGTTTTTTTTTCTCCCTAAAATACTTTTAATGAGCAATAAAATGTAAAAATGATCAAACTTAGCATGAAAAAGTACCTTTCATCATCTTTTTGTGTGAAAAATAGGCACCATATGCAGTGAAGCCCTGCTTTTACGTTCCCCGAATATAAGTTTACGTTTTTATCATCAGGTTCTTGTTTTTCTGTACACTAATAATGTTAATTTCACCCGGATTGTAAGTTTATTAAAACGTTTTGCGCTTAAAAGTTGCAAAATATACATTGTAAGTTTGTTGAACTGCTACATTTTTATTCAAAATTTAAATAAAAAGTTCGATACCGAATGAAAATTTTAAATTAAGCATATGACATTTTATTGAAGATTTCAAAATAATTACTAAGGGAGAAATTAAAACATATTACCATAAAAAATTCATTGAATTTCCAATTTCTAAGTAAAACTGCGCTAGAAATGAAAATTCCTGTGATTTTACTGTCAGAAAACCGGCATTAAATTTCGAAGTAGAATTAATTGCATTTAATGAGTAATTTTAAACTAGTGATAAAATTAATTTACCTTTGTAAAATAAAATGGTTTCATTTTAAAATCATAACGAAGTCAAATACTAGAGCAATACCAGCATCAAAATTTACAAACAAAGATACCTTGTTTGCATCACTATAACCGCCAAGTTCGCCAACTTAGTGCCGCAACATTTTTTTTAGGCTTAAGGGCTACGTAGCAACTGTTTAAATACAAATAGGGCTTCAAAAAATGTTTTACAGCTCAGTACTAGCGTGCAGAAAATGATATCAGTTGCTATGGAGCCTATAACCTTCTTTTTGTAAAAACAAAAATTTTAAATGTTGACGCATTGTTTCTACAGTGTCGTGAGAGCGGCGTGTGTAGCAACTATGTTTTCACTTACTTTAAGTTCCTTGAAAGTTTAGTATTGTATTTCTATGGTAACTAAGGTTAAATATCTAAACTGGTGATTGCACAGTTTGTTTTGTGTAACTGTTTTGTCAAGGTTATATTTTGAAAAACGTGTTGCAATGGGGTTGTTTCCTTCAGGCTCTGCTTTTAGTCATTAAAACTGTTAGAATAAGCAAAAAAAAAAAAAAAAAAGCATGGAGCCAGAAAAAAACTTTTATTTTCCAAACAGTTACCTAAAATTACTTTTTTTTAAATGTCTAATTCTGGAGCTAAGGCGTGATCTTTATGACGTCACACAAGTGATGTACTTTGACATGCTACTCCGTTGGCGCACTAAATGTTTACGCTTTGCTGTGAACCGCGTTGCCAGGTTATGATAGTTAGCACTGTGCGCTAATGGCATCAGTGGATGGCGTTTCATCACTTGTGATGTCATGTGCAGAAGCGTAAAAAATGAATTTCAATCTGCACAATAAATAAAACAACTGTTAAAAAATACTAAACTTTGTCAGATTATTAAATAATGTGTTTATAAACATGCTCTTTCAGAAAAAATACTTTAAAATTTCGGAAACAACCCCATTTTGCGCCACAAGTTTTCACAGTGTAAACTGCAATGCAGGAACTTGAAGAAATATCACTGTAATGAGAAGAAAGGAAAAACTTTGGCTGTGACCAAACTTACACTGACGGTGTTTGGAACAGCAAGAAAAGTACCAATGGAAACAACCTCGAAAAAAACTTAGAGTATAGCTTAACTAAGTATAGCTAAACTTAGAGTACAAATTATTTCTAACTAATACTGAGTCACAGAGTTTTTTTTTTTTTTTGAAGAAATAGTCAGTGTCTTCGAACACCACCTGTTTGGGGGGGTTCAAGAAGTTTATAAAAAAAATGTCTCGAAATTTTTAAAGAAATTGGTTAAAAATTATAAAATTTATACCATTCAAAGTCTGTTGAATTTTTACCATTTAAAAAAATAAATAAATAAAATTATAAAAAAGTTGATGCCCATTTTTTCTGAGCAATCACGATTGCTTATTGTTCTCATTTGACATTTTTTGATGTTCCGTTCCTTTTTCAGCTTGGACCAGGGCCTCTGCAGAACCACCGCCCGCCGTCCTCCAGGCGCGGCTGTCCCCCGGTCTTGAGCTATCCGCTTCTCCTGGTCGGAGGCGCCCATATCCTACGCACACACGCATACACACACACGCCTACACACACACGCATACACACACACGCCTACACACACATACACACACTCATGCCTGCGCACATACACAAACACACACAGCCACACACTCATCACAGACACAAACACATATGCCAACATACACACACACAAACACACAGCCACACACTCATCACAGACACAAACACATATGCCTACATACACACACACACACGAACGCCTACACACACACGCGCGTACACACACAGCACTGCATACATACACACACACGCGCACCCACACACATGCGCCCACACAAACACACACGCGCATTCATACACACACACGCTCGTGATTGCGAAATACATAACTTGAATTCAAGAGCCAAAAATTCAAATTAATATTTTTTTTGTTTTTTATTTTTTTTAATATTTTGTTTTTCTTCGTTTTATCAAAGTCTTGAAAAAAAAAAAAGCAAAAATTAATACAAAAAAACCCTTTATGAACACATGATTTCACTCATGAATAATTAAGTATGAGAAAGTTATGTCAGGGTGCACTTAACAATTATAGAGAGCGAGAAAAAGGTAAGTGGCATGAAATAGATGAGCTCCTTGTACACCTGTTTTATTGTAACATACGAAAAGATCTTCACCCCTATTATCTCTACCTGGATTTTTTCAGACATGGTATTACATTTCTGAGATGTGTGCTTGACTAGTTAACTGTCGTCTGAAACCCACCCTCCTTAACCCTTTCAGACGGAATTTTGAAATACTCAACCAAAAATGTTTTTATATGGTAGACAGAGTATTATGGTAAAGAGTATCTTATATAAGACAAAATTTCAAGTTCGTAATAGACAAAATTTCAAGTTTATAGGTGAAAAATTAAAAGAGTTATGACACGTCCAATATTCCGGACATTTATTATTGAAATACATATTTCAGATAAAAAAACGATGAAATATCAAACAAACATCTTTGTAAAATATTCTCTAAACAATAACAAAACATAATATAAGCATTTGAAATGATTAATAAAAAATTATATATTTTTAAAAAATCAGAAGGGGGAGGGGGAAACCCCCTCGCTTTTGCGGCGAAAATCCGTGGTTGGGAAAATGAACCAGTCCCATTCTCCCAATTAATTTTATTTCTTAATGTTGTCAATCTCAAAATGAAAAATTGTTGCACAGATAGTAATAAGCAGACTGTAAAGAGTTAACTACGCAAAAAATCGCGTCATTTATTCAATTAATAAATTATTAGCAGCTGTTTAAATTTCATGTCCGGTATGCCGGACGCCACGTCTGAAAGAGTTAAGAGCAAAAGTGCCCCCCCCCCCACAAATATCGCGAAGCCCCCCCCAAAAGCAAGAGCCCCCAAACAAAAAATACCCCTCAACAACCCCCCCCCCTAAAAATTTCAATGGAGCAGTCTGCGCCATGACCCAGCCTAGGTGAGCACCCCCTGGTTTGAAGGATGTTGGGCAATTTCTTCACTTTTCTACCTGGTTACACTTTCCAATAATTACCCGTTCGAAAGTTGATTCAAATACTTTGCGTAGGGTATAGGAGGCCTAAATCTACAGAAATAATTTTCTCTCTAAAATTCTCTCGGGCAACAATGCAGCAACAGTACTTTTGCTATCTTTAGTGCTGTTGTTTTTATATTGAAAGTTTTGACTGTATCTTGTTGAAAGTTGCTGAATTTTAAACGTTTTGATCGCAAGAACGGAAATACATTAATAAAGCAAATATAAATAAAAAAACAATTTCCTTTATACAGGGAGAGTTTGAACACGGCGTGAAAACTTTACTGAATTATAGAAAACATCTAAACTAGCAAGAATATATAGGAACGCACGGTCACAAACACAAGGCTGACGCTCTACATGCACTGAAACTGATGGATGCGAAACGGGTCACGAATATATTACACATTATTTTAGTTTCCAAGATGAGTTAAAGCAGTTTGCTGATATTTGCGACCAGTTGCTTTATTTCATTTGTCGCAATGACACAACACCGACCATGGCAACGACGAACTATTCTGACCAGATTTTACCGATCGCTGCGTTATCGTTGCGACATTTGTATTGGAGTAACTAGCCGCACATTTCAACAACCACATTAAACCTTTCTTAAAAAGCTAAAATGTTGCTTGAAATCGTCTTTGTGTATCGTAATCGTAACCTGTTTCGCCTCTGCCAGCTTCTGTCTTTGCGTGCATGTAGCGCGTGAGCATTTCATTTGCGATCATATGTTCCTTTTTATTCTTACGTGCTCAGATATTTTCTATCACCCAGTAAACGTTTACCTTCTTATTCACACCCACCCTGTATAAATCTTCTATTCAGGGTTCATAATGTATCCAGTATAAAAAAAATTAAAGAATTTTTGAGATTCAACGACTTTTACTTTATATCTGGAGTTCAGTCCGAATAAAACAAATGGAAACTACTTTACGACAGCTCAGTAGTCTGACTACAGTTACATGCTTTGCAACGTATGATGAAATTGCTGTTGACAAAATGCGCATCATTTCCTTCACGAAATTGGTATATTGTTGGTAAGCGCAAAGTGATTGAAATAACTAAATTTTATAGAATATCGTCATAGGTGTCTCATAAAACGCGAAAAGCAATTTATTAATTGTGAGGACATAAAACTTAAAAATACGGCGCGTTGAAATGGACTATTTCCTTTGTCATTTAAAACTCAGCTTCGGTTTTCCTTAACGAAATAATGAGCAATAAATAGCGTTAACAATACCTTTTCAAGCTATATTAGCGAGAAATATGTGCCAAGATATTTTGCAAATATTCATACTTTATTCTAAACTAGTGGTACCCGCACGGCTTTGCCCGTAGTGGAAAATCAAAAGGTGATTTGGTTCGCCTGTATATTTGCAAATAATGGATGATGAATTTCTTGCCAATTGGCTATGTTCATTCGCTCTCACATTCCACGTCATGATAATTTCGTAATTTACTTGTCCATCTTATAATAATTTTGCTCCGGAAAATGTTCTTAAAATTGAAATGGAAAAAGAACAAAATCGAATTTTCGAAAAACCGCTTCGTGGTGCACACCCCCATGCTACAAACTAACTTTGCACCAAATTTCATGAAAATCGGCAGAACGGTCTAGGCGCTATGCGCGTCACAGAGATCCAGACAGAAATCCGGACAGAAATCCAGACAGAAATCCAGACAGAGAGACTTTCAGCTTTATTATTAGTAGAAATTACAAAAAGACTAAATAATAAGGAATAAAAGTTTCAAATTAAATCTCTTCTCCAGTGGTTAAATGCTTCACAACGAAGGATTCCTACTTACAAAACAACAGTACGTATATAAAAGTTTTTGTTGTAGAGTTGAAATGTGTGCAAAAAATATTACTTTAAAGCATTCAAAACAATTTTCTTTTTATAGAGGAGAATCTGTACTGGGGATATTCTCAAAAATGATACAATTAGATATACTTTCAAACATATATATACTTTATTTTAAACTTTATAAACTGAATTTATTAAAACATGTACGTGTTTCAAATAGTAAATAACTAAATTTGCATAATTGCTAACTATGTAAAAAGGACTAAAAATGTTCATTCTGTAGCAAAGGGAAAATATTTCTCTTTTCATTTCTTCCGATCATGTTAAAGCACTGCGATTCGCTTAAATCTCGCAAAAAATCTTTACTAATAATAAAGCTGAAAGCCTCTCTGTCCGGATCTCTGTCTGTCAGGATCTCTGTGACGCGCATAGCGCCTAGACCGTTCGGCCGATTTTCATGAAATTTGGCACAAAGTTAGTTTGTAGCATGGGGGTGTGCACCTCGCAGGATTTTTCAAAAATTCGATGTGGTTCTCTTTCTATTCCAATTTTAAGAACAAAATTATCGAAAAATGAACGAGTAAATTACGAATTTAGCATAACGTAGAACCGTAACAGGGGCACAAGCCAATTGGCGAGAAAATTCACCGTACATTTTTTGTAAATATACAGGCGAACCAAAAGACCTTTTAATTTTTCTATTACGGGCAAAGCTGTGCGGTTACCACTAGTATATAAATAAATGAGGAAAAAAAAGGAAAATCATCTAGCATACAACATCTTGCATCCAGCTCCTGGCATTAATTTTAATTTGACACTTTGAATTCAAATTATGTTTTTCGCAACCACGAATTGCGATAGGATCCTACTCGTTATGTATTTTTAAAAGACTTCAAAGGAGGTTACGAATTCGTTTGCGACTTTTTATGTATGTTTTCTGATTTCTCCAAGACGCCTGGACCGATTTGAAAAATTCTTTTTTTGTTTGAAAGAGTATACTCTTTCCAGATGGTCCATTTGTAAATTTGTCTGGATCTGATGAGGGGTCAGTTACAGTTGCCCGTAACTGACAACCAACGGAATCCTGAGTCGATCATAAATTTAAATTTAAAATTAAATTAGTCTTTAGAAGTAAACCAACTCAGTTAAGTTAGGTAGTAGTTTATAGGAGATCCCGACTTCAAAAGGTTATTAAAAATTAAGAGACCGTAGATAATTAGTTAGGTATTAAAATAATTCATCGTATAATAATTAGAATCGGTGTTTATTTTATAATTGGGTGTTTAGTTTAGTTGATTTTTGTATTGGAATTGTAAACAAAATTTGATTTATAGGTTTGGGTAGGAAATCGTATGTAAGTACGACCAATTATTTTTTTACTTTTTGTTCCTCTTTGTTTTTTGAAGGTTTTTTTTTTTTTTTGAATAATTTTGTTTTAATAAATAGTTCTTATGAGAACCATAATTGCGAAAATCAAAATTTGAATTTAAGATGCCAAAATTTAAAAAATGCCTGGTACTGGATGTTCTGTGCAAGATGCTGTTTTTGTCTAAAACGGACTGCAAAGTCGAGAGGGTTAGGTAAAAATAAAGTCGATTCTAAAGGGCGAATATCCGGAGGAGTTCGCACCCTTCACTTCTCGGGGGGCAGCATTTGCGCGCGGACGGAAGAATGGATAAGTTACCAACTACGGTGGATTGAAAACAATAAGTAATCATGATCGCTCAAAAAAAGAAAGCTAAAAGTTTCCTCATTTTTTTTTTTGTTTTGAAAAAACAATGACACATACCAGTAAAAATATTTTGTGTTGTGGACCAAATATTACCACACTTTTGAGGGTAAGTGTATCATGCAGCTCTTATAATAAAATTGATAATAAAATTAATAATTGTGTATAATTAAATTTAACAAAATTAATAATTGTGTGTATAATATAATAATATTAATAATTATGCTTAAACATTTCCTTTCTGGTCAGCTTTCCTAAATCATGAGAAAAACGGATGTTTAAAAAAAAGAGAAAGAGGGAGATCTGTTTTGCGCTTAGAAAGGTAGTGTTTTCGCTTTTCGGCTTGGAGGACAGCTTGTTTGAAATACTGTATTTGAAGCACACGTGAATGTTTCGCTACGATCATATTTTATTGTCTTTGCTAATTACTTCAAGAAAAACAAAGTTGTTTTTCCAAATCACACACACAAACATCACCGCACGTTAACTTGTTTTCGTTTTTCATTCATAAAAGAGCCAATTTAAACGCATATTTCCTTTCATTTTCCCCTTTTGTCACATCTAAAAGGCGGCAATACACACCGGTAAAAGCTGCCAAACGGTTCAAAGTCAGAATCTTTTCCTCATGGTCTAATGTCATCTTTTCTGTAGCTCAAAAGCCCGAGCTTCAAGCGAGTGCTCGTCTGGGCTCCTTTTTATCCTGTTTTGAAGGGTAAACACTCTAACTTTCTTCCTTGTCACTCAAAAATGCTCTTTCAAAGTGATTTAAAGAGCTTAATTGAGTTTGCTTTATTTCAAAGAAAGGAATCGCTTTGGCAAACCGAAAGAGGTTGGCTTGGCCTCCCAATTCGTGGAATACGTCAAACTTTTAGAATGGAGCATACCAGGTATTGGTCTGCTCCATTCCCATTGGTCCCAGGTACCCTGATTTAAGTGTAAGCCCGAAAGCACGGACTTTGCAGCCTCCTAGCTTAGGAACCCCTTAAAATATGTTTAATAATGAATGTTTTCAATCGTTTTGCACTATAAAATTTTTCTAAATATTTTTTATTCTACTATAAGTTTAAAAATTAAATTGTTATTGCTGGCTCTGTTTTAATAAGGTTTATGAGTTTAGCGGAAAACTAACTCTCTCCCATGGAGTGAGAAAACTATCTGGAGTGACATCTAGCGTAGAATGAGACCACTCAGACTCAGATGTCACTGCATGTTAGTACGTAGCTCACTATTACTGCTTAAGGCATTTATTTTGTTTCTGTTGATTTACAAAATTTCAAAATGTTTGAATCTTTTATAATTGTTTATTTATTCATTTTTTAATTAAGTTTCAAATTACAAATACAGAGCTGTTGATCTTTATTGGGGGCTGGTAAATTGACTAGCACCTGATTAGCTGGACCCAGAGTCTGTAGTAAGTTGTCATTTTTTTATCCGCAATATCAAAACAACATTTTATTACTATCTAGTATTGTATTTAGTTAGTTTACATGAGATGTGCAATTGAGCACGTTCTTCGGTTCTGCAAGTCAAGGGGGGCCTTTTCAGGTTTGTTGTGCGAACAATCCTAAGAATTCTAAATCGGGCCCTGGAGCCGTCCCCTTCAAAGTTTGAGTATTAACCCTTCGATATACCTGCGATACAAATCACTGACAGTTTATTTTTAACCGACTTCAAAAAGGAGGCGGTTATCAGTTCATACCGTATATATGTTTTTTTTTTTTTTTGTCCACTCACAGTTTCTCACCTAGTGGACCGATTTTGATGATTCTTCTTTTAATGGATAGGGGATGGCTCAACTTAAGTCCCATTACTTTGTTTGACCAAATTTGTTCGTTAGAAAAAAAGTTATGGTCAAAAAACAGTAAATTTCATGCAATTTCCCTATTAAATGATTAAACATAAAATCCATTGTTTCAACAATTTGGTGCCATACAACAATAATATTGATAGTAATTGTGGTGATAATTTTGAATGGAGGCTTCTCTGAAGCAAGCATCAAGTTTCTTCAGTGTCATTGCTCTATAGTGGGGGTAAACCTAACCTGGAAGCGAGGTTTATGCAGTGATTAGGATCTGCTTAGCCTTCACAATGCTACTAGGTTAGGTTTGCTTCAACTATAGTAGTATTTTTATCGTTATCAAGTATGCCAATAACAGATGATTTGGGCTGAGTAAAGAGATACAGGATTGCACAAAAAGCAACTATGCTGTGAAATGTAAATTAGTTAGGGAAAACGTAATATTTAAATGGTTATAATTAAATTAACACACAAATGAATTCCAGCGAGGAACAAAGATAAATGTTTATTGTCAATCGCTTAAAGTTTAAGGCGTGTTTTTATTTTTTTAGTATGGAGCATTTTTATGAAAAAAATAAGGTAAAGTTTCGTTATAGTAACTTCTTAATATTTCTGAAATACATTTACACTAAAAAGAATAAAATAAAAAAAAATTTGAAAAAAAAAAAAAAAATAGAACCGACTTCGAAATTGCTCTAAAAAGTGAAAAATAATTTTATTCTTTAAACACCATCGATAATACTTTTAAACATAATTTTTGAAGTTGGCGCAAAAACGATCGATAAAGTCATTCACAGCCATAAATCAGTTAAAACTATAAATTAAATCAGGCCCAGTTTCTTCACTACCACATGCATTACGTATTGATGACAGCATCTTTGAGTAACGATATAAATGTTTCGCTCCTAACTTTGGATGATTTTTTGATAACAATATGAACGAAGCATGGTTACAGTGGATTTTACTTTTTGCTTTTGCGCCAACTTCAAAAATTATGTTTAAAAGTATTATCGATGGTGTTTAAAGAATAAAATTATTTTTCACTTTTTAGAGCAATTTTGAAGTCGGTTCTTTTTTTTTTTTTTTTTTCAAAATTTTTTTTTGCGTGTTTGATTTACTTCCCATGAAATTGCATTTCTTCCTGTAACTATTTACGCAAGGAAATTCCAAATCGGACCGCCGTCCCTTCATTTGCCACATTTCATTCATTTCTCTGAAGTGAAAATTAAACTTCATAACTCAACACCAGAGTCTAGTTGTAAGTTATACAGGAAAATTGGTTTGACAAAGCTGTCGCTGAAATTTGCCTTAAGTTTGAAAGAGAAAGCTCTCTTTTCAAGTCTTCCTCAGCTTAGAAGATTCAATGCTTAGCTTCAACTATTCAACATATGATATATAAGTATCCATAGTCGTTAACCAAGCAGATTGACTAATAAAAAATTTCAAGATAATTCGCAGTAATATTTCGAAGTGTCTCCAAACTTTTGAAAATATTGTCGCCTCAGAGCAACAGTAAGATATCTAATCCCAGAAATAACACTAAGATAGCCTTATTATTGCTCTGAGGCGACGATATAACCATGTATAAAAGTCACAATTATGATACAATTTTTAAAAAATCTTATTTTGAAAAATTGCGAACGCAGATTTGACAACCGATAAGGTGAAAAGGGGAACATTCAGTTTGCAGGTGGAAATTGACTCATCTATTAGTTTGCAGGAATTTTAGTTTTTGCAGAGTTGTGTATATGCCTGTAAATTAAGCAGAGTGACATTGAAATGAACGAAACAAGTGTATCACATTTTTACTTTCCCCCTCATTCATATAGACTCGTCTTACATGGTTGCTTGGCATGTAAATGGTCAGTGTGTCATGTGCCACGTAACGTGGACATTCATTTTGTAAGTGATTATGAAGGCCGTGGTGGCGTGATCGGTAAGGAAGGTGTAGGACTCGTAACCGAAGGGGTCCATGGTTCGAAGCCAGCCAGTTAAAGATCCTCCATGCTCGTTAATGGTGACTGGGGCACATTAAATATGCTCGTGGTCGCAAAGTTCTCCAAGTTAATCGGTACTTCTGGGGACCATTGTTCAGGTTGTGGTCTGGATCAAAAAATCAGAGACGTCTTCAGGGTCCCATCCAACCGGTTTACCACAAATAGTGATAGGTACGGGGGACCCTGTAGCGTGATGGCAGTGATTATATTAAAAGGGAAAATAGACATTATTTTGCGAAAAAAATAGAAGCATTTTGACCATTTTGAAACAAGTTCAAATTTTAAACTTTACAATAAACACCATGCGATTTCTATGCGAGAAGCCGAAAGAAATTTCGTGATAGCAAAATAAAGGAAAAAACACCGATTTAATAAATAAATGGTTAGAACATAGATAACCACTGCGCATTCAATTCTTTACAACCGGGTATTATTATCTTTTGTATGACGTCATACTTATTTGAACTCTTTTTCATTAGACGGGACATTAGAACATAGTTATACAACCTTAATTATTCCGAGATCTCGCGTGCCAAGGGGCAAACGCAAACCGCAGCACAAACAGGAGGAGAGCACATGGTTTGCCTCGTGTTCGAAATGAGGCTTCGGACCCAGGCGGTTGCAGAAGGTTTTCGGACAGAACGCGATAATAAGAAAAACTTCTTCGGGGGGAGGAGGGGGGGAGTGCGGCCTGTGTTGACACCGAAACGTGAGCTGTTTTTGTTTTGGTAAGGTAAAGCTTAAGATAACATCAAATGTATCAGAAGAAAGCGTGGAGTCGCGTTTATTAAGTTTTCAAATTGAAGAAAAAGAAGTACTATACATGTATAAAAAAATATCGACATCAAGAGCAGTTCTGGAATTGATGTTTGTGTGTATGTGGGGGGGGGGGAGGGGGGGATTG